>NW_027397114.1:5678197-5954875 GCF_003265705.2 Callorhinus ursinus
CCCCCCCCCCCCCCCCCCCCCCCCCCCCCCCCCCCCCCCCCCCCCCGTGAGCGCGCTCTCTCTTCTCTCAAATAAATACATAAAATCTTTAAAAAAAAAATAAAAACATCTTGAGGATCAGACTCAAATCATGTCTGTGCAGTTTTAATCAGTAAAGTTTTGGTTGAATTTGAAAGGGAAAAGAGGTTCATACAGGGCCAAGAACAGATAGAGTGGCAAATTTATCTTTGTAATCCCACATCCTTAGGGAGGAATCCGGTCTGTATAGCCACGTTCTGTTGTGAATGTGGGCTGAGCAGTGGAATTGGAGAGTCTGGCAGTTGACTGAATGTGAACAGTCACATTGGGTAAGACTGGAAAGCTAGATTGGAGGATGCCAGTGTTAGTGTTTCCTGGTTTGTTGCCAGTATCCTTTCTAGTGATGGAGATCAATTAGAAACCTGTTAACACCAGTTCAGGTGAGAGAAAAGTGCATAGAAATGGATAAATGTGGAATGTGTTAGGAAGCAAGAGTGCTGACGGGACTTGCTGATAGATGGGAACCCTAGGAAAAGCGGGGTCTTTTTGGCTTAGGCACTTGGGCGGCACACGGCGCTGCTTAGTACTCTAGTCGTGGTATACATCTCAAATCACTATTAATGATAGAAATTGGGCTTTTCAATTCTGTGAGCTTATGGCAATGGAGAGAGAGAGCTTGGGGGAAAGACACTAGTTTCTTGGAAACTCAGGCTAGAAAATTACTCTGGCATGTTAGAACGCCTTTTATTTTAAAAAAATTAAGGATGGTTAGGTGCTAATGTATGGAAAGTCTTTCTTAAAGTATTAGAACGTGTGATTTGTTCCCAGGGTCCAGCCTTGAAAGTAGGCATGAGCCTGTCAATGATCAGCCCAGGTCTCCCTTAATAGTGGTGTTCAGAATTCATTAGGAAAAAAAGCATACTTTTCAACAGAGTTGCCTCTTGAAAATGAAATGGGAATTGAAAGCTAGAGTATATAAATATACCTTCTATCAGATATTTTTCCATTTCCTACATGTCGAATAAAAGACCTTACCATTCCTAAGAATCAGTCATAGGAATAATGAAGTTTTGGGTTAGGAGAACTCAAAAGAGTTGAGTTCTGAATTCAGATCCCTTCATAGCCATGTGATCATGACCTCTGAGCTTCTCTTTCTTTATTTGTAAAATACTTGCTCCACATGCCTCGCAGAGCTGTTAAAAATCCCAAATAAGATCATGAATGTCAGAGTACTTTGGAGACTGAGGCAGTGACTGATATTTGTGAGGAAATGGTTATATAGTTTAAAGCATTTAACACAGGATGACCTCAGAAGTACTTTTAACGAAGACCAGGAGGATGGGGGAGTAGTGCGTGGATTGTACCTCTGTTGTGAATCTTGAGGCTGCGGTTTCCACTAGGTTGTCGTACCTAACTGTACGGACCTATTCTCAGTGGTCTTACAATTCTTAACCAAAGTGTCTTATGAAACAGGCAGCCCCAGATACATTTCAGTGATATAAAGATGATAAAATGTGAAAGGAAGTTTGGTTTTGCTGTCTTATTTGGTAGTTGGAACTGTATTCCTGGTCCTCATGCCAAAATGAAAGACAGCAAAATATGGTTAGTATTTTTGACTTTAAGTTTTTTCCCCCTTAGTTGACCTTTGGGCTATGGCATGGGATTTTGCTTGGTTTGGGAGTATCTTTTCCTTAAGAAGCAAAAAGTATAAATATGCCAGAGGCTTAGGAGCAGTTGAAAGCAACTGTTGATCAGCAAGAGAATGGAAGGGGGAAAAAAAGGTTGGGGATGGCAAAAAGCAAAGGAAGAGAGAGGACAAAACGTAATTGAAAGAGGAGAAAAAGCTTAAAATCATTTCAGAAAGTCTCAAGTTTTCTTTTAAAAAAAATCCGTCTTTGAGTTCAGGCACTAAAAATTGAGGTGATTAAAGAAGGAGGGATTAGTCCTATAAGGGCAATGAATAAAATTAGGGAAGGATGGAGGACAGGTCTTCAGGAGGTTAGAAGGTCTGATGGTGGAGAGGTAAGAGAAGGTTCCTCTGTGCAAACCTGGTTCCTTTCTAAGGATTGACAACCTGAAGATAGGCTGGGTTACTGTATTAGTTGTACGTAAAGGGTGCTTTCTTGGGGGTGCCTGGGTGGCTCAGTCAGTTAGGCGTCTGACTAACTGAGTCTGATTTTGGCTCAGGTCATGATCTCAAGGTCATGAGATTGAGCCCTATGAGGGGCTCCACGCCCAGCACTTTCTCCCTTCTCCCTCTCCCTCTGTTCTTCTCCTACCTCCCCCCCCCAAAAAAAAACATGCTTTCTCTCCCTCTCTCTCAAAATTAAATAAGTAAATAAAAATCATAAAATAAAATGTGCTTTCTTGCTGGGGTATATGAAGTCAGCCTCTTCCTCCCTCTGCTTACGTAAGCCCAGTGCTATGTAATTCCAGTCAACTGGGAAAAGTATTTTACCAACAAGAGCTAGTTTTTTCATTATTAAGAAGATCTGGTCTGGGCGCCTGGGTGGCTCAGTTGGTTAAGCGACGGCCTTCAGCTCAGGTCATGATCCTGGAGTCCCAGGATTGAGTCCCGCATCAGGCTCCCTGCTCAGCAGGGGGTCTGCTTCTCCCTCTGACCCTCTTCCTCTCATGCTGTCTCTCATTCTCTCTCTCTCAAATAAATAAATAAAATCTTTAAAAAAAAAAGATCTGGTCTGAATTCATTGGCTTTTTTTGGTTTGATTCAGACTACATTATTGTCTATTTAAAATATTTCCCTGATGTCGATTTAAAAAAATCTTTTCCAATTTACTTTTTCTTCTGAATTCATTGTTTTTGAAACATTTTTTTAAAAGGCAAACAAAATGGAAAGATTATGACAAACCTCTCTAGCTGAAATCCCTCTTTATTTACTTCCTCTGTTCTTTTTCCCACCCTCACTCCCCAGAGACAACTATTACCCTGAATTTAGTGTGCATCCTTGCAGTACAGTGTGTGTGTGTGTGTGTGTGTGTGTGAGAGAGAGAGAGAGAGAGAGAGAGAATGTGTGTGAATATATAAATTCTATGATAGTCATTTGTTTTTTTGCTTATTGTTTTTAGATCTGTCCATCTGGATGCATATAAATCTAGGTCCCTCGTTTTAGCTGTTTAATTTTTATTTCACTATGAATATTTCAGTTTCTCTAAGCCCTTTGATGGATCTTTAAGTTGTTTCCCTTTATTTGCTGTTACAGACAGAACTCCAGTGAACAACAGCCTCACGTGGATCCCTGTGCTTTCCTCCTCCTCCTCCTTGTTGTTGTGATGGTTGTTCTTGCTGCTTCCCTGGTTTGTTTGTTTGTTTTCTTTCCTCAGTATCTTACCTGAATTCTCCCACCTGGGCCACCACTTTGGTATTCACATCATCACTTGGGGGACGGGCAGGGATGAGGAGACCCTTTTATAACTGAGAATGCCAACTTCTTTTGTTAGGGTCAGAGGTTCTAAAATTTTCTTTTCCCATGGATTCTTTTTGGAATCTGATAAATTTGGCAACTTTTGCATTCCAGTATTTTGTATTTTTATTGTCTCATGTCCAGTAGCTATTTTTCATAAATGTCAATGACTCCTTACCTCTTCCTTTTCTCCCTTCGTCTTTTACTACTTTTTAACTCCTAGAATACGTCCCACCAAGCGTAGGGCTGTGCACTGATCTCCAGTCCAGTTCAGGGAATTCTTGTGTTATCTTCTAAATTCAGCATGATCCAGACATAGCTGATATTCATAAAAGAGTTTCTTGGAGCATTCTTAGCCAAATTAAGCATTAAAAAATATAAGCCTTCACCTTATATTAGAATTATTACAGATAAAATTTTTTTCAGGGACCATATGTTTCAATGATCGGAGTTTTCATTTATAATTTTTTTGTCTGGACTCTTTAATCCACTATACTTTCTTAATCATTGCAAGGTTGAGTATATTTTTAATTTTTATGCTCCGTGTCTTTTCCCCTTTAAACATGGATGCTATTCAGAGCTTTGAGCGCTTGGAATGCTGAAGTGTTACACATGAAAACTGTTACTCTTCTCTAATAATACACTCTGCCTGCTGCAAGTGTTTGAGTAGGACTTCCTTTCTTAACAACTAATTTGGGCCGCCACGTCATGTATGAATATATAGTCATGATATTTTCACCTCATGAATATGTGAACTATCTTTGAGAATTTGATAAGAATTTATGTGTGAAGTATTTTTTTAAAAATTGATCAGACCTTAATGTTGAAGCCTTAGTAATAAGTGTAACCATGCAATATCAGATGCCTGTGTATTTCCTCGCAGATTTATTCATGTCTTAGGATATGGTTCAGGTCACAAGTATTGTGGTTGGAAAGTAACCTTTGGATCTAAGTTTACTCTGGTTTTAACTTGAACGAAGCATTCCATCAAAAGTATAAGCTCTGTCTGTGTGCTCAGATATATCTGTCGTGTCACCTGATAGGCAGTTTTGTTTAGAGAATTATTTCCCGTTTGCCACTGTAATCACTAGGTTTGAATGGAGTTCAACTGCTCTTTATCACATCAATCCCACAATTTATACTGGGGAGAGATGTTCCTATTTTAAATCTTTCTTTAGAATAAGATAATATGATACACTAACAGTATGGAGTTTTTTTTTTCGCTTTCATTCTGGAAACTACTATAACAATTTTGGGACCTAACTCAAAAATAATTTTTTTTCCTCTAACTGTAGTTACCGTGTTGGGATATTTCATCAGGATGCATAACAGAAGCCTTCCGTTTTTGTGGGAGTAAAAATAGAAAGAACTTTCTTCTTGAAATTATATTTTGTTTACATAATTCTTTTTAAAAACACCTTTTTCCCCTTCTATTAAAATAAAACCTCATTTAAAAAAAACCCTAAACCTAAAAAGCCTAACTAAAGGCAGCAGTCTTCATGCAATGTCTTGTCAAGAAGCTCCTGTAGTGGGTACGCCAGTATTACAAGCGCACCAGTGCGCTAGAACAGAGTTCTTGTCTCTCAGTGGCTTCCCAGCATTGTTATTACTAGAACAGGGACTGCACATTTGTTAGGGGGAAAATGCAGCTTTGTATCAACTCTTTATAGGTCTTACCTTACCCGTGACTCATTAATACTAATAAACCTGAAACTTGTTAGTAAAACAAACTTTTGTTAATAAATTTGACATAGAGGGGAAACTTTTTTTTTTAAATATATGGAGTTACTGTCTAATCTTTCAAGAACAGAAATCCAAAAGAAAAAGAGATTAATAAGCATTTATTTCTGGCCTCCCTTGTGCCAGACACAGTCTGGGGACAAACAGACAGGAGTCTGCCTTTCATACATTCCAGATATAGTAGGGTAGATGATTTTATGTGCTAGAGAAAAAAATGAAGTAATGAAGGAAGAATAGGATTGTGGCCTTGGGGAAGGGGATGACATTTTAAGGGTGTCAGGGAAGGCCTCACAGAAGATGGTGACTATTAACAGAAAGACCCAACAGTGGTGAGGGAGCGTGCCAGGAGAGTATCTAGGGGAAGAGTTACCCAGGGAGAGAAAAAGGCAAGTACAAAGCCCTGAGGCAGGAATGGGTCTGTTCTGTCTCAGGAACAACAGCAAAGAAGGGCAGTTTGACTAGAACATAGTGAGGTCAGGAAAACATAATTGGAGGTGCGGCCAGAGAGGTAATGAGGTCCAATTGTGCAGTCCTTTTTCAGCCATTACAAGGATTTTGGCTTTTACTCCCAAGTGAGATGGGAAGTCACTGGAGGTTCCATGAGAGGCCATGATTAAGCTAAAAAGGTAATACCAAAAAATACTGTATCTTGGCTTTGCTTTCAGAAACTTTGGATTATTTCTTTTTTTTTTTCTTTTTAAGATTTTTATTTATTTGACAGAGAGAAACACAGAGAGGGAACACAAGCAGGGGGAGTGGCAGAGGGAGAAGCAGGCTTCCCGTGGAGCAGGGAGCCCGATGCGGGGCTTGATCCCAAGACCCTGGGATCATGACCTGAGCCGAAGGCAGACGCTTAACGACTGAGCCACCCAGGCACCCCTGGATTATTTCTTATAATAATTTTTTTATTTAACTAATGACTGGTTTTAACTAATGGCTCCTGGTGAGTAGCCAGATTTAAACATTTGTGTCAGTACTGTAAATTTCCCTGAAATACAGATCTTAGGTATTTCATTTAAATTCAAAGAAAGAAAGTATGATAGGAAAGTCTGTCTATAGGTGTTCATTCGTAGGTGACCCTTCTTTATTACTGATTTCTCCTTATGAATTGTCTTGGAAAAAAGACAAGGGTGTATTCTATGCAAGACATTGTATTCACTCTTAGATGTAGGAGGATATATACATACATATATGTGTGTGTGTACCTTTGTGGCTACTGTATTTTAACATATGTCTTGCACATTTTTATTATGAAATATAAAACAGAAAAATACATAAAACATAACTATAGTTTAAAGATGAATTATAAAAAGCAAGTACCTATATAACCACCAATTAGACCTAGAAATATCTCATTGCCAGCACCCAGAAGCTTGCTATATTGTGTATCCCTTTTAGATCATAACCCATACTCTTGTGGAGAGTCTGACATTTGTGATAATCATTTTCTCTATGATTTTACCACCTAGGAATCCTTACAAACCATTATAATTTAGTTTTGTCTGTTTTTGAACTTTATATAAATAGAATAATATAGTATGTGTTCTTCTGTGTCTTCTTTCAGAACCTAACAATATGTTTGTAACCTTCATCCATGTTGTTATGTAGAACAGTAGTTTAATTTCACTGCCATATAGTTTCCTGTTATATGAATGTACCATAATTTATGTATCCATTCTACTGTTGATGTTTTTGGCTGCTAAGAACATTCTTGTCACGTGTGCTGATGGATGTGCAGGAATTTCTCTGGGCCATTTTTGGGAGTGGAATTGCTAGATCTTTAGTTTTATTAGGTAATAAACTTTTTCAAAAGTGGTTGTATTAATTTGCCCTCCTACCTACAGTGTGATAGGTGTCCCTGTTCCTCCCAGTCCTCATCAGTATTGTCAGACTCCTTACATTTTGCTAATCCACTGGGCCTGAAAATGTTCATTGTAGCAAATTAACTGAGAAACCAAAACCTTACACTTAAAAAATTATTTTACAGCGTAAGGGACTAAAGGTATTGGTTTCTGTTTTAAGAATCACCAACACTCAGCATTTTCATTTCTTAGAGTTGCTTGGCATCTTCCGCCTGGGACTACTTACAGAGTCTTAAGAGGTATTTGTCTATCTACCCTCAGAGGGTCAGGAACCTTGTCTTTTCTTTTTTTTTTTTTTAACCTCTGTGTCTGAAAGAATGCCTTGCACAGTTGGTGTTGAGTAAATATTTGTTAAATGAATTCAGCCTGACTCTTGCTACTCTTAACTCTTCTGATCAAGACTGGCCTGTTTTAGCATCAGTAGTTGAGGACAGTTTTTGGTGAGGGCTCCTTCCATTATTAATAGTAACTAGACTGGTTTATGAAAATGAGAAGTTTATTTGTAGGTGTACCAGTTAAAGTTTAATGTTTAGATTTTCAAGAAAAGATTCTATTTTTAAGGAATCACCCAGTATGTATGCAGTACTTCATTTTCCCACAAAAGGGAAGAGAGTGCTAGAATTTTCTGCTTATGTTAGGCTCCTGGAAGCCTGGCAACCACTCTTAGCCCTGTTTCTGTTTTGAGTTACTTTGTAGGCTATGGTGGATAATTAGGGTGGTGGTGGTGTTTTAGCCAAGACATCGCCTCAGTCCTCACCAGGAACCTCATTATGGTAGGTGTTCATTAAAACCATAGAATACATTGCTTTGCTTAAATGTATCTTGCTTTCGTGTAGTTGACCCACAGAGCACTTTTTAAAAAGGACATTTGACATAAAAATGAAATAAGAATTCTTTCAACAGTTTGTGAGGTAACTGGCAAATGTGATGATGACCCCCATCTTGTACATGTTGACATGAAGCAAACCATTTATTTCATTTTTGCTGCATTCATAGGCCAGTTGATTAAAGGAATTAGCTTGGATTTTTCAGACTTCCATATCAAAGTATAATCTTTTTCAGAGATGACTAAAAAATAGCATATCCAGAACTAGTGATAAAATATAAGAATGGTGATTTTTGACTAGGAATTCCTAGCAAATGTATAACCTGCTTTTGTAAGGGTTTCCCTTTCAGAATAGCCAAAATAAGTAAAGACTTGTATGAGATTCAGAATCTGGTTAAGTCTGATTCATCATCTCTATTTCCAACAGAGGTTTCCTGTTAGACAAGACAAATTAGAGTCTTCCTACTGACTTAACTTGGTGAGTTTTTACATAGTTTTCTTTTAAACATAGTTTAAGATCATGAGGAAAAAAGCAGAATGAAATACACAGACATATTTACCATGACTTTAAAAAATGCACATCTTGAGTGCAATCTACGGTTTCATTTCAGTGCAAAATGGTATGTAAAGTTGGAAGTCATAGAAGGTAAACATGTAAGGTTTGTTGTTGTTGTTTTTTAATAATGAGCATTACAAATGATGTTAAAGAAACATTTTTCATATGTGCCTTGAAAAGTTTTATTTTAAATTTTCTTTCCTGGAGTAAACCATAGCTATTTGTTCAGATCTTCTCTGGTGACTGCAGCATATAATATAAGGCTTTACACTAATGGTGGAAGGGAGAAAAGTTGGGATTTACGTTTGTAATCAGTGGTTGATAATACATGATATATAGAGAGAGACCTTAGAGTAAGATGATTTTTCTCCCTAGGAAAGATCTTCAGGGAAATGAGAATTACAGTTTATAAAAGGAAATAAAGCAAGGCATTTGATTCTGAGCAGATTGCCTTTGTGTATGTATGTAGAGCTCATCTCTTTATGGGTAACTTGAAAAGATGTTCCTGCCATTTAGGCCAGCATCTTAAAATTTTTACTTTTTCATATGAGATTCATGCCTCAAATGTTTATGTATGTTTTTACAGAGTTTTATTGGGTAAAATAGATATTACTGCATTTTAGTCTTTTAAAATCTGACACAAATTGTTGGGAGCCAGGAAATTCTGTTAAGACAGACTTTCTGTCTAACTTGCCCCTGTTTTGTCTGCCTGTGTGGTTTTACTTTTTCCTTGTGTCATGAATTTTGGAATGAACATTTAAAACTGAGAACTTCCTGCCCGTCCTTTGTTCCATTTAGCTTAGTTAGAACCTTAACATTAACATAGAAATTGGCTTATTTTTAGTAACTTTAGAAGGAGAGGGAATTTATTTTCTGCGGATGGTTTCTAAGCAAGGAGCATGGACATGGATCCATGTGAACAGTCATCAGATTTTTTCTGGTAAGACCACGGTTAAAGGAGATTAAAGCAAAAATACACTTCACTCTCTTTCTTTCATAGTTGAAGGGACACCTGAGTGTCTCTTATAAAGAACAGTATCTCCAGAGAATACCAAATTCTGTACTGCTAGATAGTAGTAGTTAATGCTGAAGAGAATTGGTTGCGCTTGTAGTATACCAAATTTTCTGGAGTGGATGGGCCTTTTCAGCTTTGAAGTTAATGAACTTAGTACACATAGTATACCTTAAGACCAGTTTAGATGATCTTTTTTGCTATGTATTCCTTGAGCTCTTTCTGTAGCCAAATTGTGTTAGTAAGAAATATTTTTAAATGGCTTGACTAAAGTATTGATGGCCAAAGAGAACTGCATGTTGAATTTGGTTTCCAGAAAGGCCAGAGGACCTTGTGGGGTTATGCAACCTCTGCCTGTTTGTTTCATGAGATGAGTCTTCTATTTTTGAACTCCTTGCAGATTGGACACACTTAAATTGTATTACGGCCAAGCCTTTCATCTGTTTACTATTTGAATTTTATAAGGTTCTTCGTAGTTTGTAGTTGAGGGGAGAGGGTGAAAAACTATAACCTCCCAAATCTCGAAACAGCTTTGAGAATATAATTATATAATAAACATATCTTCTTAGCCATAAGGTTTTTTTCCCGTCTTCCTCCTCCTCCTCCTTCTTTTTTTAAATTCTGTTCTAGCTCTTGTTTTAGAATGAATTTTCTCAACCTAGAGGAGAAATCTTTGATAACACGTGGGATGTGTTAAAGTCTTCTTTCCTAAGTTTGCTCTTTGTGGCCCTGGAGATTTTTGTCCAAGTCATCAGTGGAATCAACACATAATTATAATTTGTGAAAAGAGAGAAGTTGCTGATTATTTGGTTTTGCCTATCTAACTTCATTTCTAAAGGTGTTTTCCTGTGGAACTGAGATCCATTTTGAAGTGAAATAGCCCCTTTATAAACAGATTTGTTTGGATTCCTGTCTTTCCATTTCAGACATCTCCCAAATGATGGATTTTGAAAGTAATGTGTGGAGAAGCTTGATCTGATGAACACTGCCTTTTTTTTTTTTTTTTAAAGCAGTTGGAAGAGTTGTTTTTGTTTTTACTTTTTTTCCTAGCAGGGGTTCAGTAATTAACATTAGCACATCACCTCATTGTATTAGCCCAGACCTTGTGAAACCTATGCTTGTTGCAACCATGATTGCTTGTGCTGGATCCCTCATCCAAGTGGAGACAAGATGCATTTAGCTCAGTTAGTCATTTTTACCTAAATTAAAAAGCAAAAGAATTCAAGAAGTCTTTCTTTAAGGTCTGAAGAGATGCTATCCTATAAGACTATTGAGTGGCATCTGCCCCTTTCAGGACAGACCTTTGCTTTTGGAACAGAGCATGTATTGTATTCTCCCTGGATATATTTTTGGGGTGGTGAACTATGCAAAGAAGTCTGTATAACAACTTTTATATAAATGATAGATTTTAGGGAGAGGGAATGATTCCCCAGCCTTTAACTTAGATGGGCAATAAATTTTTTTGCTCTTTCATTTTTCTGGTAACTGGAAGAGTTTCATCCAAAGTGAGAATTATTCCATATTTTAACCTTTGAGCTGGCTGCAAAGGTCTCCTTGGGGACAAGGACACTTTGCAGTTATTTATAACCTGTAGAGAAGGGCAGTAAAAGCCTGTAAACAGCCAGCACACACTAAGGTTCGGGAGCCAGTGGGAGCTATCTGTTGGTTATTCCACTGCTTTCCATGACTTGAGATTCTTTCATGTACCTTATTGTTCATCTTCATCTTGGCTTTGGATGAGCCTTACTAGCCAAGCTATTTCTGTAAATCTCCATTTTATAACACTTAGATTGAGGAGAAGAAGGTAAAATAGCCTTTTTATGTTTGAAAGTATATCTAATCCTTACAATCATTTCAGTGTCTATGCTTGCCTAAGTTATCTGTAAACTGGGGAATCTTAAAGGTACTGACCTGCATACATACTAGTATACTTGTTTCTGAGTTTTCCTTAAATAACAATAGTTGCGAGAATAATTCAATCTCTTAATTAGATAAATATTTGGCTACGGCAGAAAATAGGTTCTACAAATGAGCCTGGTATAGAAAAAACTTAATTATGTGTTCCGAGATATGTCTGTCTCTATATATTTATACATGGACATGTTTACATGTGTATATATTTAATGTTAAATATGTTTACATGTCAATTTTAAGGGAATCAAACTGCATGTCAGATGTGAAAATTTAAGGTCAAATCTAAGTAAAGATGCTAAAGATCTGCCTCAGTTTTATCAGTATACTGGAATTTTATTATATAGGCTTCAACTGGAAAGAACTCTCAAGGTCTAGCCTGAATTCCTGGCAGCTGTTGTAGTGGTACTTTCTATAACCAGGATTGCCCTATTCTAGAAAACTTGCTTATGTTACTGTTGTCTTACAGATTTAGGAACTCCCCCATTTAGCTGTACAGGCTTACCTTTTATCCCAAGTTTTCCTGGACTTTTTTTTTTTTTTTGATCGAGGGAGAGTATAGTATTGGAACATATTTTTTTTTAAGATTTTATTTATTTATTTGACAGAGAGAGACACAGCGAGAGAGGGAACACAAGCAGGGGGAGTGGGAGAGGGAGAAGCAGGCTTCCCGCTGAGCAGGGAGCCCGATGCGGGGCTCGATCCCAGGACCCTGGGATCATGACCCGAGCTGAAGGCAGATACTTAATGACTGAGCCACCCAGGCACCCCTAGTTTTGGAACATACTGAATGAGTTATTTAAAATTGGAGTGAGATGAACTGATACTTTTCTTTTTGAAAATGTTTTATTGTTTTAAAAGTGTGCCTGGATTCCTGTAGCTGTTACTCAGCAACTCCCAAACTTTAACTTCTTAACTGGAGCTCATTAAGGAAGAATATGATCCCCAAAGACAGTAGTCTAGTTATTCAGCAATTTCACTGAACAAATATTTACTGAGTGCCTGTTACAGGGGATGCTGTTCTCTGATTGAGCTTAACTTCTGGTGGGGAAGACAATAGACAAGTAAGAAACTTGAAACAAGATCATTTCAGGTAGTGATAATAAAGAAAATAAAATAGGGTAATGTAATGAGAGGGACAGGGTAGAAGTAGGGGGTCAGGGAAGGCCTCTCTGAAGATCTTATACTTTGATAGAACATTTAAATGACAAGGAGCCAGCTATGAAAAGATCTGAGGGAAAAAAGAGCTTTCCAGGCTCAGGAAAGAGCCTGGTGTGCTAAGTAGAATTAAAGGTCTGAGTGACTAAAGCATAGTGACTGTGAAGGGTAAGTGTTAGATGAGGTCAGGGACATAGACTGAGGTCTTGGCAGTCATGACGGAGGTAAATTTTACTCAGATAACAATGGAAACCACTGGATAGTTCCTATCTTGTCTTTCATAAGGATCTGATTTATAAGCCATCTCCTCACTTAGAAAAATTAATTGTAAAGGCTGCTAATTGCTTTAAAAATTTTTTTAAATTTTATTTGAAAAGATAATATATTTACGTGGTTCAAAATTCAGAAAGTACAAAAGGGAAATACAATGGAAAGTTCCTTCCCACCCAAGTACCCTGGTTTCCTTTGTTGCAAGTAACCAGTGTCCCTAGGGTCTTGTATAGCTTTACAGAGAAAATTATGTGTATGTTAAAATAAATAAATATTTTTGCCTTTTTAAATAGAAAGAACCTCCCCATTTTAAACAGATTTTTGTTATTTTGTCTGTTTGTATCATAATTCATTTAATCAAACCCTTGTTGATGGACTTTTAGGTTGTTTCCATTCTTTTGTGATTACAAATAATGCCACAGTGAAAAAAATCTTTTTATGTTTGTCATATTAAATATATCAGTAGGGTAAATTTCTAGAAGTAAAATTGCTGGATCAAAGGGTATGTGCATTTCTTATTCATTCTGATATACATTTCCCTTCATGCAGAGTGTAACAATTTATACTCTAATCAGAAGTGTTCTCCTTACCCTGAGCAAGTGTTATCAAACATTTTGATCTTTGCCAATTCACTTGGTGAATCAGTGTGTGGTTTAATTTGCATTTATCTTATTATGAATGAGAGTTGAACATGTTTTCATATATTTCAGAGCCACTGGTATTTACATTTCTCCAAACCATGGGCTGTTCTTCGCCTATTTTTCCATTAGGCTGTTGACTTTTTCTTCTTGATCTTTAGATTCACTTAATACGAAAGCCTTTTGTTAAAGAATTTAAGAAAACAAAAACAAATGTCAGTTATATCTCAATAAAGACAAAAGCAGTCATCTTTAATTTGTAAATTTTATAAAGCATGAACCTGATAAGGGATATAAGAGAAACCCCAATCTTTCCTTTGCTTATTGAGGTCTCTCTTGAGTACCCTTAGTTTCATTTTAAGAAGTGTCTGTAAATTTAAAAAAAAAGGTACATTTAGTATTTTGTTAGACTAGATTGAATTGCAGTAAGTTTACCTATGACAAATTTTCAAAAGTCATTCAAACCTTGCAACAGAGGAAGTCAGTATGACCTGTAATAATCTATCCTTAGGGTAATGAGAAAGAAGTTATTATCTCACAGGCTGTATATTATTGAAGACACTGTAACAGGAGAAATACAAACATTACTTTGAGGTCACATCAGTTTCTCAAAAATGAATATATCCAAGTCTTCCCATAGTTTTGTGGGGTTTTTTTGGTCAACAATCTTTTTGGCATCTTCTGTTTGGGAAAATGCAACGTCTCTCAGGTTTAAAATAGTTATGACATTGGGATTTTTCCTTACTTGGAAACTGTACAAGGCTTTAAACCAAAAGGAAAAAAAAAGTAATAGACTTCTACAAAGCCCCTAATAAACCATTCTTTTAAGAAGCTATGTTCCCCTTCCTACACTGTTGGTGGGAATGCAAGCTGGTGCAACCCCTCTGGAAAACAGTATGGAGGTTCCTCAAACAGTTGAAATTAGAGCTACCGTTCGATCCAGCAATTGCACTACTGGGTATTTACCACAAAGATACAAATGTAGGGACCCGAAGGGGTACATGTACCCCAATGTTTATAGCAGCAATGTCCACAATAGCCAAACTGTGGAAAGAGCCAAGATGCCCATCGACAGATGAATGGATAAAGAAGTTGTGGTATATATACACAATGGAATATTATGCAGCCATCAAAAGGAATGAGATCTTGCCATTTGCAACGACGTGGATGGAACTGGAGGGTGTTATGCTGAGTGAAATAAGTCAATCAGAGAAAGACATGTATCACATGACCTCACTGATATGAGGAATTCTTAATCTCAGGAAACAAACTGAGTGTTACTGGAGTGGTTGGGGGTGGGAGGGATGGGATGGCTGGGTGATAGACATTGGGGAGGGTATGTGCTACGGTGAGCGCTGTGAATTGTGCAAGACTGTTGAATCACAGATCTGTACTTCTGAAACAAATAACGCAACATATTTTAAGAAAAAAGGAAAAGAAGAAGATAACAGGAGAGCAAGAAAAGGGGAGTATGTCAGAGGGGGAGACGAACCATGAGAGATGATGGACTCTGAAAAACTGAGGGTTCTAGAGGGTAGGGGGGTGGGGGGATGGGTTAGCCTGGTGATGGGTATTGAGGAGGGCACGTTTTGCATGGTGCACTGGGTGTTATGAACAAACAATGAATCATGGAACACTGCATCAAAAACTAATGATGTAATATATGGTGATTAACATAACAATAAAAAAAATTAAAAAAAAAAGAAGCTATGTTCCCATCCGTCTAGCTTGTGCATGTTTGTGTATTATGTTGAACCACATAAAATTGCCGATGTTTGACTAGTTTTGGCTTACAAAAGCGTTTCATGGTTCAGTCTCATATTATCTTCTCAGTCTTATTCCTGTAATTATTTTTTTTATTCCTGTAATTTTAAGACCGATGGATCTATATGGCTAACTTACAGATATCATGTATGTGATAGGCCTGTGTTGGTTGTCGATGTTCTTTTTTTTTTTTTTTAAGTCTCTGGATGACTGGATTAGATTGAAGATAGAGGAATGGTTATAGGGAATAAAAGAAAGACAAAAAAAAAACCTGCAGAAGCTGTCTTTGTAACACTTTTCAGAGAGTGTTGTAGCCTAGCTCTGCGTATACTGCAGGTTAAACTATTGGGACATTTCCCTCCATTGTATAGGGAATTCATCTTCTGTCCTCAAAGAATCCTGATTACATAAGAGTTTAGTTCAAATTACTGATTCATGTTTTCAAAATGAAGGAAATTATATCCGGTCTCTTTCCCCTTGTAGAAGGAAGATACACTTGGTACTGGATGAGAACCTTAGTTTTACCACAGCAGATACTTGAGAGTGCCCGGCTAGGAGTTTTTGGCTTTGTGTGTAACTCATCCAAAAGAACAAATTAGTGATTCTCATCACATTGCAAATCTAATATACTCAGCACTGTTCAAAGGCTCTTTTAGAGATATGTGAGAGAAACAAGCAGAAAAGTTAATGAACTAGAATGCAACTGGATAAATGTTTCAGTCATCAAAGTATTTTTGCTGAATGCCTTGTTTTAGGCAGGCTCTGCTAGGTGATAAGGGGACGTAAAGAAGAAGAGTTGCAAGTTCCTTTTAAAGAGCTTCAAGTCTACTGAAGGCAACAGAAGTGTTCATAGGTGTAAAAGAAGACAGAAAAGTACACTAGGTTTGATTGAAAGTATCATGCATGTGCATCATGACAGCATTAAAATATTATCTTTTTTATTTCTGTCTACTCTCTAGAGTTTAATGTTCTAGTTAGAAATTATACTATATTGATTGACTGGAGTCTCTTGGCAAAAATAACTTGCAACTTTATCGACTTCTAATACCTGTTAAGACACATTCTGTTAGTGATTGCTACTGGTTGCTAACTTGAAACTACCTTCATTGGAATTTGAGCAGTATTATAGTTGACAGATATTCTAAAGTATGTTTTTTGGTGTGATGCAAAAGAGGTATCACCTCATGGGTCAGGATTTAATAGAGTAAACAGGAAAATAAATGGTGGTATATCATAGACATGTTCAGCCTCAGAGTTGTCAGCATACTGGGAAGTTTGCTAAGCTTTGGAAAAGAAATTTCTCACTAGACAACTTGGATGGTCTTGTCCTAACTTGTTTGAAGCCAGGGATACTATATTTTGGTGCTAGTTGTCTCCTACAGAGGTTCTCAAATCATGACCCTCAAATAGACCTCCTCTTTCCTGAAATTGTTTTTCTGCTGAGTACCTGCAGCAGTTGGCATGAAGTGCTAGAGAGTTCATGTAACCCTAAGCTACTTTGCTGATGAACACCTTGCCCCTGGTGCCTGCTATGAGTGAAATTAATTAGACTTGTGCTATCCTAGTCAATTTCCCTCTCAGCAGGTTGTGTGGTTAAAGCTCCTCAGAGTCTGAGGCTCATCTTCCAGTGCTACTAGCTGCTGGGTTAGACATTTCTTTAAAATTGGAATAAAGGTGATATTATTAGAAAAGAAAAACCAAAAAGACTTGGCTACAAAATAAATGAGAAGCAAAAAAGATAGAAAAAAATGGCCAAGACCAAATTAGTATTTTTTTTTTCCTGGTTGTAATAATGGACGATGGTTCAGTAACAACAGTTAAGCCATTAAATAAACTGTTTTTAGGGCACCTGAGTGGCTCAGTTGGTTAAGCAACTGCCTTCGGCTCAGGTCGTGATCCTGGAGTCCCGGGATCGAGTCCCACATCGAGCTTCCTGCTCAGCGAGGAGTCTACTTCTCCTTCTGATCCTCCCCCCTCTCATGCACTCTCTCCCCCATTCTCTCTCTCAGATAAATAAAATCTTAAAAAAAATAAAATTGTTTTATTTATTTTTAAAGATTTTATTTATTTATTTGAGAGAGAGAGAATGAGAGATAGCACGAGAGGGAAGAGGGTCAAGGGAGAAGCAGACTCCCCACTGAGCAGGGAGCCCGACGTGGGACTCAATCCCGGGACTCCAGGATCATGACCTGAGCTGAAGGCAGTCGCTTAACCAACTGAGCCACTCAGGCACCCTAAAAATAAAATTGTTTTTAAACTTGTCTTTTTCTTAGGCTTAGAGAATTCTTAAATTAATTGTTAGATAAATATGAAGTATTTTTTTAAAACCTCAAAATAAACCTAAGTTAGTATTTTATGATCCCTCAGTGTAGAGCTGCACTGCACACCTCCAGAGCCAAATTTTATGCTCTTAACTAATGTGTAAAACTCACATCTTCATTGCCAATCTGCCCAAAAGATAGTTTTAAGTGGGAATTTTAAAGTTTCATTCTGGTTCCTACTGGCAGTAATGGTAACTGGGATTTGTAAAACTGCCTAAGGTGCATTTACTCATTACTAGACAAATAGTTCTTTTTTTTTTTAAGATTTTATTTATTTATTTGAGAGAGAGAGAGAGAATGAGAGATAGAGAGCACGAGAGGGAAGAGGGTCAGAGGGAGAAGCAGACTCCCTGCTGAGCAGGGAGCCCGATGCGGGACTGGATCCCAGGACTCCAGGATCATGACCTGAGCCGAAGGCCGTCGCTTAACCAACTGAGCCACCCAGGCGCCCAAGACAAATAGTTCTTGAGAATGTGTTTTCCATCAAATGGAAGCATACCTCCATCACAGGTGATCCAAGTATAGCATTTGGTTTCTTGAGTATATCATGGAATCATGAATTGCACAAACCAGGGAGCCCCAGATGCCACTCATTGCTTAGTTTGCTAGCTTAAGTGAAATAGCATGTATGTGTATAAAACTGTTAACTCCCATCTGTGATTACATGGGATACTTTAGTTGTAAATGTCTGTAGGATAGTGTTTAAAACCAGTGGGGACTCTGGTAATACCAATGGTATTACTCTGTGGGGATACAACTGTATCTTATTGATCCCCTTCCCTTCCATGCTTATTACTTAAGTTGCCAGTGAATGTGTGTAAGTTGAGTGATTTTTTTTGTTGTTGTTCATTTATACCTCTTTCTACAAAGGATTTGGGGCAGTTTCCAGAAGTACTTAACATATAAAAGAGTAAATAGTTGAGGGAATTATAGCAAAGTGAATAACAGTGTTAAGAAAATAATAAAGCTGGGACGCCTGGGTGGCTCAGTCGCCTAAGCACCTGACTCTTGATTTCGCCTCAGGTCATGATCTCAGGGTGGTGGGATCAAGCTGTGCATCGGGCTCCGCCCGCAGCAGGGAGTCTGCTTATTCCTCTCCTTCTGCTCCTCCCCTGCTCTTGCTCTCTCTAAAATAAATGAATAAATAAAAATCAAAAAAAGAAAATAAAGCTATTATAGAATGAGCGTGTGATCCTAGAGTTTCAGGAGATGGCTTACAAGTATGTCTCAGGGCTTCCTAGTAACCAGGCAAAGAGGACGACATGATCAGTTATATTCATATCGTCTGTGCACAGCTGGAAACAGACCAGGTGTTCAGGAACGAAATTTCTCCCTTAGATATTACAAACCAGTGTTTGATGTAATGGAATACGTCCTTACACTATTCTTAACAATACAATATATTTTTTATTTTTATTTTTTTAAAGATTTTTATTTACTGAGAGAGAATGATAGAGAGCATGAGGGGGGGAGGGTCCGAGGGAGAAGCAGACCCCCCGCTGAGCAGGGAGCCCGATGCGGGACTGGAGCCCGATGCGGGACTCGATCCCGGGACTCCAGGATCATGACCTGAGCCGAAGGCAGTCGCCCAACCAACTGCGCCACCCAGGCGCCCTACAGTATATTTTTTAAAATAAAGCAGAACGGTAGGAAAAATGGTATATACTCAAGTGGCTATCATCCCAAATTAACAGTTATATATATTTCCATATTTGCTTCAGACCATCCTCATTTGGAAAGAAACAGGAGAGAGCAACTTGTGGTGTCTTATATTCTTGTCCTGGCCTCGTTCTTCTCCCCTGCTCTCCCACTGTGAACCTGAGGCGTAGCTTGTCAGTGTGTTCTTTGTTTTTTTACTTCTACTGAATGCATATATCATATCTGTAAATAATATATAAATCTTAAATTTGCATAAATCAGGTACTGCACATGACATTCCAAAACTTGCTTTTGTTCATTAGCATTGTGTTTGATCTCATCTCCATGGTGCTGCAGATCTAGTTCATTAATTTTAAATCCTGAAATATAGCTTTCCATTATATGGAAATAACCCAATTTAGTTTTCTATTTCCCTCCTAATGGATTTTTGGTCTGTTTCTCATTTTTTTCACTGTTATGAGCAGCCCTCTCTGTGTCTTCTCCTGCCCACGTGCAGGGTTTCTCTTGGGCAGTGGTTCTTAAAATGTGGTGCCAGGACCTGCACATCAAGGTCACTTGGGAACTTGTTAGAAATGCAAATTTGTGGGCCTAGCTTAGACCTCTGAATCAGAAATTTTGGGAATGGTGGCCCTCACGTGATTCGGATGCACACTGAAGTTTGAGAAACCCCTACACTAGCACATATACAGTTAAAGTAGAATTACTAAGTCTTAGGGTACATGTATAGTCAACGTACTGCATACAGGAAGGAAGTTCCTATCCAAAAATACATCCTAGTTTACGGTCTTACCAGCAGTGTAAGAGAGTCCCCATGTCCCCATACATGGCATGGTTGATTTTTTTTCTTGCTGGACTGAAAGATGTAAAACTTTAAGAGCTATTTTATTTCCTTTTTTGTGAACAATATTTTACAGGGTAGTTGGCCATTTTCTTACGAATTTTGTAGAAGACTTACATATCAATTCGTAAATTATCCCCTCATCATGCATTGCAAGCTCTTTTTTTTTTTTCAGGTTTTTTTTTTTTTTTGGCTTTGTTTATGGTACTTAAAAAATTGTAACCAGATTCACCAATGTTTTGAATGGCTTTGTGTTTAGAAAGGCCTTGGAGAGGAGAAGTTGGACTTGGATTTGATTTGCTGCTGGGACATCCTGTTGAGATGCACAGCAGTTATTTGAAGGTGGTCTGAGGCTTATGAGACAGGTCACAGAGAGATTTGGGAGTCATTTGTATAAAGGCAAAACTTTGACACTGGGGGAGGATAAACTGAAAGAGAATGTAGATTGAGAAAACGATGGAAAATTCAACCACAGGAACGACACTGGAGAAAGAGAATCCAGTAAGAGAGATTGAGGAATGATCAGAAAACAGAGAGAGCAAGAAGAAGAATCTGGAAAATTGGATAGTGATGGAGCATGTAAGCGAGGAGATTTCCAGTGCTGCAGAGAAAGGGCACATCTAAGAAAGTGGTGAATGTTGCCCTTCAAGAGAGCAGCCAGCGCTGAGTTGAAGAATAGAAGACTTCTCCTAAGAAGTCTGCACCGAAGTATAGGAGGAGATGAGATGGTAGTTAGGTAACCAAGGTCATTTTCTTTTAGAAGTGGAATATTTGTGCCCCCGAGAAAGGGGCCATTGGCAGAGTTGTGCGTGGGGTTCACTATGCTGTCTCCTCTTTGGCAGCCTTTTCATGGATGTACTTTATATGCCCTTTGAGGAAATTCATTTGGTAAGATAATATTAGGAATTGGGCAGAGGATGGAAATAGGGTGATAGAATTGTGACTAGGAGGCTGCTTTCGATTAGGTGGTCTTCTCTGACGGTAACATTGAATACTAAGGAGCCATTTGAATGATAAGGTAGAGCATTCCAGGCAGGGGACACAGTTTCCAGTCTGCAAGGTCAAACGGAAATTAGATAGTATACCATTAATCTAATAAAATCCTCATGCTTCTTTGGTCAATCAGGGTGAAGAGAGAACAGAAATCTTTGTCCCCTGACTTTGGAGATCTTGTTTAACCTTCAAACTGGCGATGTCAAGGGTTCCAAGTCCTCCACCTCCGGCAGAAATGTCGAGTGGCCCTGTAGCTGAGAGCTGGTGCTACACACAGGTAAGTTCATGTTTTCACCCTGTACATCGTGTATCTTGGGAGGATTTTGGTGAATGAAAAGAATAAGGTTTCTTCATTAGGTTTCCTCTTTCTCTAGGACATAACTGTCAAAGAGCAGATAAAGTACTTGTCGGCTTTCCATTCCTTGGTTATCCACATGGCATCTGAATGTACTAGGCTGGTGGTTTTCATTGGAGGTTGAAGGGGGGCGGGGATCTTTGAAACTAGATCCACTTATAGCCACCTTGATGGAAATGTGTTCCTCTTTGGACAACTCACAGGAAAACAGGTTTGAGATTTGCAACCCCAAGCAGTGGCTTCAGCATCTCAATTGTCAAATGGTGCTCTGAGCAGAGGCTTGTTTTAGGTACAGCTTTATTATCTGCTTGCCCACCCCTGCCCATGTTTTTCTCACTTTCCACCCAGTGTTTCTCAGAAGTGGAAAAATGTTATGAAAGCAGTTGGTCACTGTGAGATTTCTTAAAATGTGGGTGAGGGACAGAAAAAGCTGAGCCTCCATGCCGCCCAGACAGGGCTATCTTCCTATGGGACTCATGCAGACAGAGGGAGGAAGGGAAATGATTATTTGATCTGCAGCCTGTTTTTCAGGTTGCCCACTTCCTATTTAATTGCTTCTTGGTTTTCTGTTAACAGATCAAGGTAGTGAAATTCTCCTACATGTGGACCATCAATAACTTTAGCTTTTGCCGGGAGGAAATGGGTGAAGTCATTAAAAGTTCAACCTTTTCATCAGGAGCCAATGATAAACTGAAATGGTGAGGAAGACTATATCTAGTTGTAAAAATTTTTCTAAAAGTTGCCTGTTTTGCTTGGTTTTATGACGGAGCCTGACTAGAACGTAAGATCCTTGAAGGCAGAGACTTCGTTTTGTTCTTCACATATTCTCCAGTGCCTGGAACAGTGCCTGGCACATGATGGTGTTCATTGTAAAAATATATTTTTAGGGCGCCTGGGTGGCTCAGTTGGTTAAGCGACTGCCTTCAGCTCAGGTCATGATCCTGGGGTCCCGGGGTCGAGTCCCGCATCAGGCTCCCTGCTCAGCGGGGAGTCTGCTTCTCCCTCTGACCCTCTTCCCTCTCGTGCTCTCTCTCATTCGCTCTCTCTCAAATAAATAAATAAAATCTTTAGAAAATATATATATATATTTTTTTTAAAGATTTATTTATTTATTTACTTATTTGATTGAGAGAGAAAGAGCACAAGCAGAGGGAGAGGGAGAATCCTCAAGCAGATGCCTCACTGAGCACAGAGCCTGACTCAGGGCTCGATCCCAGGACCCCAAGACAATGACCTGAGCCGAGATCAACATCAAGAGTCAGCCACTTAACCGACTGAGCCACCCAGGCACCCTCACTGTATATTTGTTGAATTAATTCAGTGAGTATGTCAGGAATCAGGAAACTCAAATGGCTGTAGGGTAATAAGTGAGTAAAGAGGGCCAATGTTGTAAATGATATTCATACATGGTATGAGTGTTGAGTGACCTTCTAAAAGGGGTGGTGGCTGCTCAGCGCCATAGCTGTGTGTGAATAAGGGCTGACCATCGTCATATTTGCTGATTTTTTAAGAAAAGCAAGAAATTTAGATTTTAGCATAAAAATCTCAAATTTTAAATTGCCTGCTTTTCAACAATGTAGGAGATTTACTTGCTTATGTAACCGGAATGCCCAGGGTGTAGGATGGTTTTGAAGGTAGTGTGATCCAGCAGCCCAGTGGTGAGATTAAGGACCCCATGTCTCTCTGTTCTCTGCACTGTTGGACATCTCAAGTCTAGCTTCCCTTGTGGTTAAAGGATGACTTGGCAGTAGCAATGGGTGTAATCCACTACCATCCAACAGAAGTCTTTGAACTTTCTCTGAATTAACTCTGTGGCCAAGAATATGTCCTACATGTACTGACTGGTTTAGGTTTGGGTTCCCTCCATTAATCTCTGTAGCAAGGGGAATATGATCTGAGAGTGGGGGTCAGTCCCACCCAAACCACGCATCCCCTTGAAGAGGAGCTGACAGTTAAGAGTACAACCATATCTTTGCTGCCAAGAACAGAACACATGTGTGTCAGCCACCCAATTTTGATCTCTGATAACCCGCTGAAGAGTTAAACCACTCTCTTTCCCTTTAGTATTTTTTGGCTGTGTGCACTAAGCAGTGTATTACTAGGTTCTGAGAGAATGCTTTATTCTTAGGCATTTCATTTATTTATTTATTTAAGAGAGAGGAGAGCGTGAGTGAGCACGTGGTGGGGGGAGGGGGGCAGGGGGAGTGGGAGAGAGAAAATCTTAAGCAGGCTCCATGCCCAGCACAGAGCCCAACGTGGGGCTCTATCTCATGACGCTGAGATCATGACCTGAGTTGAAATCAAGAGTCAGACTCTTAACTGAGTGAGCCACACAAGCGCCCCACTTAGGCATTGTATTCAAATTCACATCTTGAGCACAATGTATATGGCATATGCGCTTCCCAGAGAGGCACTGGATTGGGCCACCTGTTTGAGAGAGGTGCCGTAACACTGACAAGGCCTAAGGATACATATGGCCTGTGTATTGTATGTGGTAGAAGTAGTGTGAACCACATGCAGTTCAACTAATGACATTTACAGCTTAACTCAATTGAACCTATTAAATCTGTCTGAAATTTGTTTTGATTCATTGGCAACAGATTGTCATCTCTGACTCCATTTGGAAGCCTAGCTTGGAACTCTGTCCTGTGTAATAGGAGTTTACTTTTTTGTCTATGCTTCCTCCATACTGCCTTCTTTATTTCAATCTTAGGATATTATTGCCAGATTGATAAAATATCTGTAAAAGATTATGTAGTATTCACATATTTCTCTGGAATGTTTTTTTCTCTCCCAAGGTGATATTAAAGGGCTTAACGACACTATTTTTAGGGGTGGAGGGGCAGAGGGAGAGGGAGGATCTTAAGTGTGCTCCACACCCAGAGCAGAGCCTGATGCAAGGCTTGATCTCACAACCCTGAGATCATGACCTGAGCTGAAATCAAGAGTCGGGCACTTAACTGACTGAGCCACCCATGTGCCCCCAACATTTTGTTTTTATGGTTTCATTATAATCTTGACAAAAGAGGGGGCTGCCTTTCTGAGATTGAGGATTAGAACAGAGTGGAAGTAGGCTCAACTTTAAAATATTTTACGGGGAGAAAGAGTGATTTAGGAGATAATGAGGAAAGAGGCAGAGATGTAAGCATCTCCTGCTTTGGGGCCTGGATTGGTTTTCTTAACATCTTCCTCTCTTGGGAAATAGGTGTTCTGTTTCTCCTGTCACTTCACAAAGCCTATAAACGTGAATGCTTCCAACATACTTTTTTTTCCCCTATCTGTTTTGGGCAGGTGTTTGCGAGTAAACCCAAAAGGACTAGATGAAGAAAGCAAAGATTACCTGTCACTTTACCTGTTACTGGTCAGCTGTCCAAAGAGTGAAGTTCGGGCAAAATTCAAATTCTCCATCCTGAATGCCAAGGGAGAAGAAACCAAAGCTATGGGTAAATGTTCCCGTCTTCATTCCACTCTTAATTTTCACACCAAGCAACTTCATACGCAGACAGGTTATGGATTTGATCTGGGTTGTTTTGTTCTGTTTTTTTAGTAAATCTAAATATGACTTTTTTTTTTTTTTTCCATTCCAGAGAGTCAACGGGCATATAGGTTTGTGCAAGGCAAAGACTGGGGATTCAAAAAATTCATCCGTAGAGATTTTCTCTTGGATGAGGCTAACGGGCTTCTCCCTGATGACAAGCTTACCCTCTTCTGTGAGGTGAGTCCTTTACCCCGAGGTGAGACTGGCAATTCCCAGACCTGATGGGTATCGGTAGACTTAATTACATTGTGTCAGGGATGGGGAGTGAGAAAAATCCCCAAGTGGAGTGGTACTGCACAAATGTGATTTCTATGATTGAAACTGTGTCACGATTTCAGGCTTATTGGGCACTTCACCTTTCTGCTTGTTATTGTTCTTAAAAAGAAAGATTGTGCACTATCTCGGTATGAGCGATTTTTTACTTGCTTCGGTCAGGATTCTGGCTTTTTCACTGGGGATGTTCTCAGGTAGCATGTGCACAGACTGGCACTACAAGCTGAGGAGAATGGCCAACAACTCACTGTGTGGATCTGTCCCTTAAACTTTCTGACTTCTGAAGTATGAGGTCCACTTGTGTTTGACTGCAGATCATTTTCCTTTTCTACTTTACTAGATGACTCTTACCAGGAGTTGAGTATATCCAGTTTGTCTTGCTGGAGTAGTTGTGAAACAATGGAGAGAACCATTTTTTCTAGAGTGAGGGGTGGGTAAAGCTCTCTAACTTGTGGTTAGCTAGGAGGGTTATCTGTCGTCAGCCAGGAGAGTATTTCTCTCACCAGTGACCTAAGCCTGTCTGGGGTGACAGGAGAAGCCTTGAAGTATTCCCAAGAGTGAGTTGGAAAGTGGCTTGTTTAATGGGTGTATATATACTAATCAGTCACTTCATGCCATTATCATTTACAAATACTCACAAGCTCACAGCGTAATAAATGAATAAAACCTCCAGTCTGATGGGAAATTTGTGCTCCCTATACTTTGTATGGTCAAGAACCACTTCCTGAGCAGCACCACTTGAGAGTGACCACTGTGTTTTCATGGGGAGGGTGCGAGCAAGCTCCCCAACTACTGGTGTGTTCTGCCAACTAATGGGCTCATGCTGTGAGTTAATGACAGTTCCAAAGGCTTACTGCCACCTGGGCAGGAGAGCAGGGTGTCCCTTAGGGATCTTGCCCTTTCATGGAAGAGGCCTAGCCAGCAGTAGCCGGCTTCTCTCCCCAGTCACAGCTCATTGAGTATTTCTGCAGAATAGTTGCTGGGGGTTAGACAAGTCTGGATGCACAGTTTATTAAAGTACTACACCGAATACACAGAATAGTTATATAATAGCTACCTCCTTTTCTTTTTTGCTGTGAAGTAAAAGAAGGAAATACTAGAGTGATGGCATCTCTATAAATACATTAAATGTTGCAGTTGTTTTTGTCTGTGAACTTGAGTTTGGAATTCCATATAACTCCTACTAGTTACAGATCATACTCAGTTGCCCAAGTGAAGAAATGAGAACAATTAGTTGGTTTCGTGTGAGGTTCGATGAAAACTTAAGACCATCCATTTAATCTTCAAGAGACCTGTATTTCAGAAAGATTTAAAAATAGTGGAAAATTCTAATTTCTGCTGGAAATGAAAACCAGTCTTTGAACTGTTCTCAAGGAAGAGAAATCTCCTCTAAATACTGCCTCTGGTATTTTAGGCAAAGTGTTCACCTTTATTGCCGCATTTTCCAGTCCACAGTGGGCCCAGTTTTTTCTCCCATGATCCCCCTTCCACCCCCTCCCACCCCCTCCCACCCTCTCCCACCAGCCCATTCCAGCCGCTCCAGCCCCCTGTACTGACATTCTTGATTTGGGAACCGATTGGCCTGCCCTCACTTGGCAGTCTCTCATCCTGTGGCTAAGTCCAAGGCTTCGCTTCCCCATATGAAATTCTCTGAGGAGAAATCCTGTGGTTAAGTTTAGATTTGTCTTACTGACTTAGAAGGGAAGTGAGATGACACTTTGGAAGTGAGGAGATGTTGAACAGGGAAGCGTCTGCTGAGTTCTGCTGACGCCGTCGGTTTCTTCCCATCGAACCAGGTGTGCCATCTGTTCCTGTCACACTTCTCTGTTGGCCACAGGTGCTGAGTGTTGCTTCTCATACTTGGGCTTGTGCCCAGTGAGACTCGTTTCTGTTCCAAGGCTCTCCGTGGACTTAGTAGCATTCAGTATTGCAAGACGGTTGCGTGGGGGGGTGTGTTGGATGTGTGGGTTTTCGAGATGTCTGCCGCTCATCTAAGTTCTTAGCGCTTTTCAAAGCTATAGATCACTCTGTGTTGCACCTTCTGTCCTTCTGACCTGTTGCTCCCTTCTGTCAGTGGACTATTTATAAACAAGTATTTTACTTCATATTTATAGTTTCTATATTATTGGTTTAGCTAGTGGGGTTTTTTTTATTATTATTATTCGGAGGCTTTTATGAAGTTGATGTCCACCTACAAATTTACGTTACGAGTCCTCTTCCACTGCTCCGTTCCACACTCAGCCTTTGCCCCGGGCACTTCCATCTTATCTGCCAGTGGATTATTTATAAACAAGTTTATTGCATCTTGATAAAAAAGAACGGTGGTTCTGTGGATTCTTTTGGCTGTTCCGAGAGGCCACAGGAGGGAATCCTAAGGTGAAAGACTGAGAATCACATGTTTGTGTTTGGGCCTTATTTCAGTGGTATTACTGTTAGTGAACACTAAAATGAAATTAGATTGCCTGTTCTCCAAATGCTGAATGGCTGGTCTTGTTTATAATGTGCCACACTGGGTTCACCTCCAATCCTCAGTGATGTTTTTGTCTGTTAGGAAATGTGCCGATTCTTCCAAGTCGGTGTGGCGTAGTTAACATATTTGGAAGCATTTTCAGAGCATTCCCTGAATTGTCTCTTATCACAGTGCTTTGAGCTGGATTAGTTCTGTTATCTTCATTTCATGTTCCTGGGGAGAGAAGCAGCGCCTAGGGAGGTCATGTAATTTTTCCTAACGTTGCACAGCAAATCAGTGTCAGGCCATGTCAGCTCTGCATTTTCCACCTCTAGTCTGCTGCGCAGCACTAAGTGGAGCTGAATGCCATTCACCAAGGAAACTTGTGCTCTACCGCATTTTCTTAACAGGGAGTATTTATTTTGGTAATGAAAGAATCAGGAAAGCTTTACACTTTAAATTTTTCTTTAATAGTTCAGTTCACAGAAAAGCTGCATGAAATGTTTCAGCTTCTGTTGACCCTTCCCTATTTGTTTATATTGAAAACAAATAGCTACTAACAATAAAGGTGCAGATATTCCCCCTTCACTGTACATATCTTTGACAGGTAGAAGACTCCAGTGTCCATTTGGGATGCTGCAGTTAAAGTTGAAATATGAAATACCGTATGATGTATGAAATAGCAAATATGAACCATGCAGACACTAGTTGACTCTTAAAATATCCCTTTTCTTCTCAAACATTAGAATATCCTTTCATAGTCTGGGAATATGTATGTTTACCAAATTTTAAATACGTGGGTCTCTCCTTTTTTTCTTTTTTTAAAGTCATTTTATTAATGGATAATTTGGATATATTAGTTGAACTATATGATAACGCCAACATTTGATTGGTCTTGACCTACGAAAATGGTGATTTTAATATGTAACGTTATTTAGGTTATAAACATACTGTAGTAAAGCTAGCACCCAACCCAACGGCATCACCAATAACTTAGAACTAACCTGTATATGCTTCTTCCCTGTCCCTTAGACCTTTGTCTCCCCACTCAGAGGATGATAATAAATAGCTGTTGGAAATTGTATGTTATCATTCCCTCGTTTAGTATTTCTATGCCCGAACAATGTACTGGTTTAGGTATGCTTGTTTTTGGGCTTTATAAAAATGGTGTCAGAATGTATGTAGGTCGTGTAGGTCACGTTGCTTTTTTTACATTATACATCTAAAATGTATTTCTTTATATGGTGGGTGTAACTATAGTGCTTTCATTTTTAGTGCTATGTGATAATGTGTTATGTGAATATGCAACAGTTTGTTTGCTCATTCTCTTGTTGGTGGACATTTAGGTTATGGCCAGTCTTTTGATTAGAAGTAAGGCTGCTGCTATAACCCATCTATATGCAGAGTCTATTTTTTCCTTGTTTTATATAGAAGCTAAAAAATATATTTCCATTGGTCTTTGACTTTTTATGTTTGGATAAAATGTACAAGAAATTGGCACAATCTTTAGTCTTTTATGAAATTTTCTTTTTTAAGAAAAGGAATTGACTTTAAAAGTGAGGCCCGTTTACGACTTGAAATGTGGAGGGTTCTACAGCCTTCCTGAGACATTTTCATGTAGTCATTTATAAGACGACATAAATGTCACAGTCACGTCATCTTCACAGCTGCAATTCTGAATGGGTCTCCATAGTCAACTTTATAGGCATTAAAAAAAATCTTTAGTTTTTCTCAAAATGGTCTCATTTTAGCATGATCATTTGCAGAGGAAAACAATCCCTTCCTAAGTTAAAAGTTTGGGCTCTGAAGACTCATTTGTGAATGCCATTTAAAATTTATTTTTAATTAAGCGTATTTAATGTTGGTAAGAGGTGCCAGACTTTCAGCACTCTGGAGACTCCAGGCATCCATATATCTACAGAACAAGTCTGGCTCAGACCGTAAAGGTACATTCTCCTTCCTGCTGTGTTCCTGTCTGTGTCTGGAGAGAGGAATTGCCCCAGTGAGACGAATCACAGTCTTTGGGCCCCACTCATTACCAAGCGTGCATCTAACCAGCAGAGGGGCCACTGGTAACCATAGTTTGACATTCAGCTTAGTTCTTGCCAGTTCATTCTACCCCATCTAGTAAATTGCCACCAGTGTTAATGACTCTGGGCTTCTATCAACCTGGTTTAATTTAAGCTTCCAAAAGCATTCTCCATTCCCTCCATTGGCCATCCCAAGAGATTCCCGCTTTTCCCTGTGAGGAAGTTGGATTTAATCGGTCTTTTCCTTGTCCTTTTTTGTTTTTTTAAAGATTTTATTTATTTATTTGAGAGAGAGAGAGAGAATGAGAGATAGAGGGAAGAGGGTCAGAGGGAGAAGCAGACTCCCTGCTGAGCAGGGAGCCCGATGTGGGACTCGATCCTGGGACTCCAGGATCATGACCTGAGCCGAAGGCAGTCACTTAACCGGCTGAGCCACCCAGGCGCCCTTTTTTTTTTTTTTTTTTTTTTTTTAATCAGTATTTTGAGGCTATAACTAGAGACAGGAAACTTCTACTTTTGGTGTTAGTATGAGAAAGTGACTGAATCAAATTAGAGATCTTACAAAGGACAAGAGAAAATCTCTGTGGGGTAGTTTGTGCTGGGTCCTGAGCTATTAAAATAATGTTATAGTCTGGCTCTGATAAATGTGCTACTAATGTTAAGTCCATTCATAACTGGTTAACTTGGCTGCTTCATCACTCGAGATCATAATGGTTAGTTTGAAACAAACGAATACATTTCTTGACCTGATAGTAAATGTCTCACTCCTTCACAAAAGAGACTACGGGTCATTTGGATGCCAGGGCATTCATTTTGCCTCTGGGTTTATGACTGTATTTAAGAGATGACTTGCATCTTGAAGGCTGAGAGAAATTTGGGTCATTTAGGATATTCCTAAGCTGTCTTTCTCATCTGACTTGTAGCAATATTAGCAAGAGTGAGGAGCGGATTCTCAAGGTTTGTGAATTCTGCTTTGATATTACCATTTCTAAGCTTATATGATGGACGAGGTGAAGCATAGCAGTGCTTGTTAGGCAGAAGACTGATCTGCTGGGTCTTACCTTCAGTTTGGTAGCTTCCATTTATTTTAGAATGCTAACTGATTTATAAATCCTTGTACTTGGCATCCTAACAAATTTATCTGAGTTTCACTGACCTATCTGGAAGTTACCTTGGTTTTTATCTAGGCTGAACAGTTAATTCAACTAGTTAAAGCATGCTGCCGTTGAAGTCATGGGGGCGATTTGGATCCCTCTGTAAATCTGTTGTTGTCATTCTGTTCCAGAGTGAAAAGTGCACACCTGGCTGGAGCCAGCCCTCTTATAGGTCACTGTCACAAAGGACCGAGGAATGGTGCCAGTGGTGTGGGATACCCACCCGGTTATCACTGCTGGGGAAGATCTTCCAAGCCCAGTTCTGTTCATTAGACTAACATCTGTGAGGAAGTGCTAATTATTTACCAGGCCCAAGAGAAGCTGCATTTTATTTTTATTTTTATCTTTTCATTTTTTTAATTTATTTTTTTTAAGATTTTTAAAAATTTATTTGACAGAGACACAGTGAGAGAGGGGAACACAAGCAGGGGGAGTGGGAGAGGGAGCCCGATGCGGGGCTTGATCCCAGGACCCTAGGATCATGACCTGAGCTGAAAGCAGACGCTTAATGACTGAGCCACCCAGGTGCCCCGAGAAACTGCAATTTATTTTCATGTTCTAGACCTAACTAAAATAAGTGAAGTGCTTTTAGGCTTATCAGAGATTTTTTTCTTTTAGAGAGTTTTAAATGGTAGTTTTCATAGGAGTTCTTTGTTTGTTTTAAAGATTTTATTTATTTATTTGAGAGAGAGTAAGAGAGAGATCACGAGCAGGGGAGAAGGGTAGAGGGAGAAGCAGACTCTCCACTGAGCAGGGATCCTGATGCGGGACTCGATCCCAGGACCCTGGGATCATGACCTGAGCCAAAGGCAGCCGCTTAACTGACTAAGCCACCCAAGGTGCCCCTCCATAAGAATTTTTTGTATTTAACCTTTTGCTTAAGGCAGAATAAGGTAAATACTTGAGGTTTAATGTGTGTTTAGGTCAGTATCCTTTTCTCTCCGCACCCCCCTCCCCCGCCGTCATGGTTTTGCCCAGGTTTTCAAGGCAGGGAAGGCAGAATTTATTAGCATTTGGAGGAGAAGGAGATTTGTGGGGCTTTTGCCTCTCATCCTAGGATGGCGTAGAATAAGTATGATTGTGGCAGATTGGAAATGACTTGATCCACAGGATAAAGCCTTGTTTTGTGGAGGTGGTTTCAAGAGAACATGACTAACGTCTGTATCTGAATGTACTATAGCATCGAGGTAAAAGTCATCTCTTCTCCTGCTGGGAAGAAAACTCTTGGTAACAAAACCTTTGGACTGTGCTTCCTTGTCTTTCACAGGTGAGCGTGGTGCAAGATTCCGTCAACATTTCCGGCCAGAACACCATGAATATGGTGAAGGTCCCTGAGTGCCGGCTGGCCGATGAGCTGGGAGGACTGTGGGAGAACTCCCGGTTCACGGACTGCTGTCTGTGCGTTGCTGGCCAGGAGTTCCAGGCTCACAAAGCTATCTTGGCAGGTTGGTCTTTATTCACAGGAAGCTTTAGTTTTGGTGAAAAAGGAAAAACAGTAACTACATAATCACCTTTTGAGTAGCATCAGCTCTTTGAACTGGTGCATAAAAAACTGCAACTGAATTTATTTTTTTTTATGGTGGGGACATTCGTTGTCATAACCAAAAATCCTACTCTCCATAAAATAGTGGTGTTTCTGTTTTTCCTCTGTCTAGGGGACTTAGGCCACCATTGTCAAGCAGTAGATGATGATGTGTATTGAATGCCTTTGCACCTAGAGGGTAGATGTCAAAACACTGGTTAAGAGCAGGTATTAGCCGCTAGACAGGGACTTAGGATGTAATGGAGAAGATTCTGGACTTGGGACTAAACCACCATCTAGCTAAGTCCCCCAGTCCTGGAGTGTTAGCCCTTACTTCAGTACAGACACACTAGAAGAATGAGAATTTGCTAGTGATGTGGAGGATTGGGTCTTGCTCTAATAATAGGCCGTTGTCCTTAAGACCAGAAGGACTGACAAAGAGCTGGAGCTGATAAGGCGGGACTGACTACTTCCCATGAAGGTGTAGCAGTCAGCCATAAAATTCTGTTCAGACCGTAAGATATAAGAGGAAATTGCGTGAACTTTCAGGCAACAAATTTCTTACCAAGGCTCTCCGCTCTGTCATTCTAAAATACACACCTGGCAAAACCTCAGTCTGGCTCAGTCTAAGCGTCTTCCTGTTCCTGCTCTCAACTAGGTGTTACTGTCTATTGCCAAAGGAAGTCATCTACTCTTAGGTTAGTGTCTCCACGCTCAGCTAGGCTCTTGGCGCTGCCAAGAACTCTTCTACAGATACCTAGTTAGCTCCCTTTCTTTTTCCTTAACAATAGATACTTCAGACTGTTTACCAATCTCCTTCAGTCTCCGGACTCCTAAAAGAGTTGCTTGCTGCTTCTGAGAGATAATTGAGGCCCTTCTCCCTCAGCTCTTGCCTGTCGCCTTGCGTGAATTTTCCCTGCATTCTCCGTGGAGGAGGTGTTCTCCCTCGTGTCCAGAGCAGGCTGTCTCTTCGGCGTCTGTTTGATATCGCCTGCCGCCTTCTCAGAAGCCTTGCTCCGCCAGTTACACCTTTGTTGTCTGGTATCTCCACCATCTCTCTTTCTCCCATTGCCTGTTGACCCTCAGCCTGGAAACTGGCTCAGCCGTCTCTCTCTACTTGTTCGTTCATATTCATTTTCTCTGTCTCTCTCTCTCCCTCTCCCTCTCCCTTTCTCTTTAAATAGAGCTAAGTTTCTTGAGTTAGCACATTTACTGTCTCTCCTTCTTTCCTCCCACTTATCCTCAGTTCACCTCCATGCTACGAAAGCAGTTTTCAAAAGTTCTGTGACCTGCTAATTCCTAAATTTGAGGGATTCCTTAGTTCATATATTATTTGACTTCTTTCTTCTGGTTTTCCCCTGTTGCTCTGGCTACTTCTGATGTGTGGCCTCCCTCTTCTTCACACGTCCCTGTCAACACAGGTGTCCCTAAGGATCTGCCTCAGTTCTCTTTTCCTCTACTTATTTCCCCCAGGTGATTTTATTTATTCTCATAACAGCACTTTGTTTCTAGCCACTGAAGACCCTCTAAGCACACCGGTGCTTTGGACCCTTCCCTTTTTTTAAAAGCCACCAGCCCTTTGAGTCTTCAGCTTCTGTGATGTACTTATTTTAGTACCTTATAACTGACAAGCCTTCTGAGATAAGAGCAGTGAGAATTAATGTCCCTTTGGAATAGATTAAAATATTGAGTCTCAGAGGGTTAAGTAATTTGCCCAAGATAATGTGGTTAGAAAATGACAGATCCAAAATTAATCCTTTCTGACATAAACTATAGGCCGAAGTTCAGGTTACCTGTTAGCTCAGAGTCCTACTATAATATTCCATCTGGTGCTCCTCTCTCAGGTGGAAATTTGGTAGTCTCTGCCTTCATCAAAACCTCTGATTTATTGGACAACACGATAAAATTTGAGGTTTTTAGGCCTTTTATTACTTTCATGGTTGAAATTAAGTTGATTTACTTTTCTGTGTTCATTAGACCACAAGGGGCATGGCTTAGAACACCATTTCTTAACCTTTTTTCATTATCTCCACTCTCCCAAGGAAAAAAATCAAATGATTCCTAATGGGAGACGTTAAATACTAAGGATTAAGATTTTGTCAGGAAAGGTTGAGCTTTGAAGGACCACAAATGGTTGTCATACCTTAGATTTTTTTTTTTTGGCCTCTTTGGGGTGTTAGTTATCTCTATTGTGAGTGCATGGCTTGAAAGAACAGACCACCTGCTATAAACAAGCATGGACTTCATCTAGTTAATGGATGCCATCGAGCCCTGTTCTTGGCCTCCTTGCCGTGTGGTCCCTAGAAGTGGAGAAAGTTGGTGTCGTTGTTCTAGGCAAAAATCTGGGTGTTAGGACACCCTGCTTATTATTAGAGCATGAAGGATCTTCTATTTGAACCCCCAGATCTACCCAGAGGAGATCATTGTCATCCAACATAGGTCATTTGAATAATTTCGTTCAAATATGAATGGTTGGAATGGAGCTAATGAGAAATTATTTTGAAAGTACTGATCTCTTTTTTCCCCTCTGTCGTATTATTCATTTCTTAGTGTAATATAAGAAGAGAGAAATTTTATTATTCCTATATAATTTGAGGCTAAGACCCTTCCCTGTAGCAATGGGACAGGAAAGAAAGTGATCTCCTCTTCATAAAAGAAGAACCAGGAGGTTTCAGTGTGATAACCTTATCTATCTCTGTTTCCCTTTCACTTTATAGCTCGTTCTCCAGTTTTTAGTGCCATGTTTGAGCATGAAATGGAGGAGAGCAAAAAGGTATGTGACAGAATGAAGATACATCTTTTTAGCTAGGTTGACTGGATCCAGATGATTTCCCAGTTTGACACCAGATTTATTTTTCCAGTCATGTTATTAAAATGGTACATTCTCTGAACAGACACTTTCTGAGAGCAGGGAGAGGTGGTCTGGAAGCGTTCTAGGTAAAGCAGACTCACTCTATCCCAGGTAGATCATCCAGTTTTGGGTGAGGGTCTTAGACATGTGTTTCTACTCAGGCAAAGAAACACCAAAAAAATCAAAGATACAGTTGTCTTGCTCTTGTATTTGAGAAGATAAAGGTGGTGCATATGATGGGAGAGAAGGCTATTCTAATGAAATAGGGCAAAGAGAGAGTTCCCATCCATGTTAGGTTTTAGACGATACAAGCCTTTCTCTCACCAGAGCTTAAAATCATGAAAACTGTTTAGGGATTTTGTTCTGTTGGAATGTTTCTCATTTTCAGTTTTTCTGGCATAGAATCGGGTTGAAATCAATGATGTGGAGCCTGAAGTTTTTAAGGAAATGATGTGCTTCATTTACACGGGGAAGGCTCCGAACCTCGACAAAATGGCTGATGATTTGTTGGCAGCTGCTGACAAGGTGAGATAAGACTAGAAAAAGAATCACAAGAGGGAGGAGTGTTTGTGACCTCTTGAGTTTCATGACTGGGCCTCTGTCTTACATAGTAGGTAAGATGAGCATGTATCTTAGTGTGGCCAGGACAATCCTGGATTACAGTTATTGGTAGCATCCTTTTTATTTTCCAAAGTGTCCTGTTTTGAATGAAGTAATTTACGTGGTCCCCCTAATTATAGAAAAGAAGGTTAAGTTTGATGTTTACCTCCCTTCTCTTCCCCATCTCACGTGTAAGCACAGTGATACTAAAGATGCAGATAATACTAACATTTGGCTTTATAATTTACAAAGTGTTTTTGAGTTCATTAACTTTTTCTTTCTAAACAGTGAGGGATTTTATTTACTTTTTTTTTTAAGTTTTTCCTTTAATTCCTGTTAGTTAACTTAGTGTTGTCAGTTCCATGTGTACAATATAGTGATTGAAAAATCCCATACATCCTGCAGTTCATCATGGGACAGGAGCACTCCTTAATCTCCATCACCTGTTTCACCCTTCCCCCCACCCACATCCCCTTGAGTTCATGAACTTATATTTAAACTTGTCAGTAAGAGAATAATCTTTTACCTAGTGTTGTTCTTAGCATTTTCAACTTTTACTTAAGTAGCTATTGAAATATACTGCATTCAGAATTACAAGATGATCAGTAACTCTTTGGGAAAAAAGAAATACTACTGCAGTAAATGCGCACGTTGATCATAAGACCCATTTCAATTTGAGAAATGTTAAAGTATGAAAATTAAAGTATGGATCTTAGAATCAAGGAAATAGAGGACCAAAAACAGTAGGCCAGTGATTCCCAAAAGAAGTTTGGGGGAAAATGTTAATGAAACACTGAGTTTAAACAAGTCAAATTGGGGTTCTTGTGTGTTGCTGTTTTAACTGCAAGATTTCTCAGAACCTTTTTAGTATGTTAATGTACAGTGTGAGTTTTCTAAAAGAATATGATAGACCGCATTTCTCTAACTTAGTCAACCCTGAAATCCTTTTCCTCAAGAATCACCGCTGGGGATTAGTGTCCCCCAAAACACACCTCGGGAAACTTTCATTATGTAGATATGCCAGAAAGAGCTCAGTAACCTGTCCTCCAAGGCCCTGTGGTCTGAGGAAACACAAGCTGGGGTGTGGGTAGCTCTTTTTCCTGCGGAAGTTTTTCTTAAAAGGGTTTACACCTGGCCAGGAGTAGGCCCTGTGAGAACGACCGTTCCCTGCTGGAAGGTGTTGCTCCTCTTCCTGCCGTGATGCTGCGGCACCCATCTGGAGGCAGAGCTGGCTCAGACCTGGGGGTGCTAGAGCCTCCCCCAAGATTTCCCTGTAGGAAGAGCCTCCTTCCACCTTCCTTTGCACCTTGAGAACAGAGAAAGTGCATGTTTTGACAGTGGAGCTTTATCTTTATTGATCAGCTTTTTGGAGTGTTTGTAGAGGATGAGGCACGTAAATCAAACCTCATTGATTAGGTTTGAAAGGATTGAATAGCAGCTTTGTCCTTTCAAGATTTTATGAATCCAGTTAGGCAATGTGAACATTCCCTACCCTCCCAGTCTGGCTCCGTTCTGACCACAGGGATCTTGCTTTCCATGGTGGCAGTAAGAAAATATATGCTGTGAGCTCTGGAGAAGTAGAAGACGCAGCTTTTTATAAACATGCATTTATAATGATCCTTGATCCTGCCTTAACCTGCCTTCTGATTTTCAGTGAAGTTTATACATGCCAGGTATTTATCCCCCTCATCTTCTAACTCCCATAAGGATGAGTAGTATCAAAAAGCCCACTTTTCAGACAGAAATACTGAGGCCCAGCAGTATATATTCTCAGAGCCAGGGTTTGATGTCTGTGTCATTCCTGGGTTTTAATTCCTGCTCCTCAGCCAGAGAACCTACTGGGGAACCAGAGCATAAGTACACAGAGCATGGGGATAAGCCTGAATTGGCATTCTGTGAATGGTATTTTCAGTATAGTGCGTTAACTTACAGTTTTAAAAGATAAAGTAGTCGAATCACAGCAGTGCTTTAAATTTATGAATGAGAAGTAAGTGAAGGGTACATTTTCAAATTCCATTCAGAATTTTCTATCAGACAGTCTTTGCTCCAAGCTTATTTGAAAACATTTTTACCTTTACACCTTGTTGTGAGCTTCAGGAAAACAGAATAAGAAATTGTTCATGGAAGGATCTAAACATCTAGAATTTACCCAAGAGGCTGAAACAGCTTCTTCTGAGCATTTCCAGTCTCCTGGGGACACGTGTAATTAGACCAAAAACAAAACAAAACACGTCGGCCAGGCCTGGGAGACACAATTTCAATCTCCTGGGTAAGTACAGCCATTAGGCAGGTTTTTCAGAAGCATAATTAAGAAAAAAACTTTGTCCCCCAAGGGACAAGAATGGCTACTTTTGTCTAATTATGCAGTAGGGATCAGAACTATTCACGGTAAAAGTCCTTTTAAAAGAATGTATCGAGAAAGGATAAGAGGAATGTTCTGTGCAGCACTGTATAAAGACTGAACATTTTCTCAACCTTTTCCAGCCTTTTAAAACAAAAACGGCAACCTAATTTCTTGCTTGTCTAGTGTCATTCCTGTTTTCCATGGAAACTGTTTTCCAGTTACTCAAATGTAAAAAATTAAAGCTGCACCAAAACCAATAAAACTCTTTTTTTGCTGCAGGAGATCATAGTGCCAACAGATATGCCTCCTCACCCAGAATTCATAAAAATGAAATTGTCTTGGTTTGATTGCTGTGATTCAGCCTGAAGGAGTTATTTTGTCATTGAGTTCTGAGGTCCTCAAGATGGGACCGATAACGGATTAAAGCAGACCGTTCTCCTATGAACTGATTAATGATGTTTTATTTTGTGCCACCTTTTATACCTTCCTCCTCCTCACTCCTGAAGTTCCTTAGTAAGTTCATAATCTCATATTTGAGAGTACGTAGTACAGTGGCTTCAAAACAAATCAACTAGATCAGATGTGCCCAGTGTTAACCTAGACCTTCATTTCCAGAACATTTGTACCCTTTACTTGGAAAATAGGAAGTTTTTAGACCAAAACCGGATCCAGGGTCTCTGCTGCTTTGTTCCTACCCTGAGAATCTTAACCTTAACCCCAGTAAAGAGGACTCCATTTATCCCTTTCTCTTTAAAAGGAGGCTTTTGTTTGACCCTCATTCAGGACCAGTTAGTGGCAGAGATGCTGGTGAAAGTCACCACGGGGCTCCTTTTCTTGCAGCCCAATGGGCCAGTTGGGATACCTGCCGGGCTGGTGACATTGCTTAAGTGGAAAGGACTGTGCTTCACCCTAGTTTGGCTCTGACTGAAAGGATAGCAGAAATGTGAAAAGTAATGTCCTGTTGGCTTGAAGCAGGGTAATGCCTCATCATTGTAAGGGAGGGTAGGTGGTGGTGGTCCAAGAAACACTTGAGTCCCTCTTGGGGCGGGTGACCTGGAGGGTGTGGGTGTATTCCCTAATGGCCATTTTTCTAGTAGGTGGACTTTAGAACTTGAATGGCAGCCACGCACATTATTTTCACGGCCTTCTTTTCAGCCTCGGCGCGTGCTTGTGCTTTATCTATCATTGCAGTAGTTCAGTAGACTTGTCACGCTCTGTGCAGTTTTGCTCGGGAATCCAGTTCCACGCGGTCCCGCTGAGGAGCAGAGCTTCGGCGGTGGCAGCCCGGAGGCGCTCCCGCCCTGACCACAGCAGTGCTTGTGTCTTACAGTACGCCCTGGAGCGCTTGAAGGTCATGTGTGAGGACGCCCTCTGCAGTAACCTCTCCGTGGAGAACGCTGCAGAGATCCTCATCCTGGCTGACCTCCACAGCGCTGATCAGTTGAAGACTCAGGCGGTGGATTTCATCAACTAGTGAGTCGGCATCTTCAAAGCTGTTGTTTCAGGAGAGTTGGGCTTGCTAGAGAAAGGAGAGAGACTTTGAATTAGCAAGTAAAGCAGGCAAATGGCTTCGTTAGCCCCTTGTAGTAGTAAGTAGAAGTTTTTCATCTTTCTCTTCAGCTTGACAGGATGGAAGATGGTTTTTTTCTCTCTTGTGGGGCTAATCCGATTGGTGGGCAAGGTGCTTTCCTTCCTCGTGGTGATGGGAAACAATGAAATGATAAACGGCTGGCCTGGAAAGGTGGTGCACCCCGAATGGTAGCACCTTTGCTTCCCACTCTTGGGCTTAGACGTGTAGATCTTTGGGAGAACAGAGGTGTGTTTTGTATGAGTTAGTAAAACGTATCGAAGAGCTGATTGTGGAATGGGGAAAAGAGAAGGGATGGCCAGTAGTCGAGGTGGTTAAATATTGTTTCAAAAAGGAAATGTTCATTCCTGTAGATCTGTCCCTTCATCCTAAATGACAGATGACCTACTACTTTCTGCAGTAATTCTCAGTGGGTCATGTTCTACTCCCTTGCCTGTTGGAGAACAAAAGTTGGGAAAAACCCAAAGGGGAGAAGCAGGCCTTAAAAAGCCTTCACAGCAGCAGTTCTGGGCTGAAGCAGGTCTAAAAGGTTGCTGAGTAGATGGGTAAACATTATTCAATACAGAAAATGCCCCCAAACAGGAATCAACTTCCTCAATGTAAGGTTGTTCGTTAGGTTGTTTCAAAGGAGTTTACCAGTTGCGGCAAAGGCCAGGTGGGAAGAGACCCCTAAGTGTTTCTTCTAGTGACTGCTCACTCCGTGCTGGACACTTGCTTGGTGCTCTTTAGATGTTAACCATTCAGCGGAGTGTGGTTATGATCCCCTCCTTTTTGATCAGATAGGCCCCAGGCTATGATCTGCTCTGTGGTCAGGGACCAGAATAATGGCAAAGCCAGATGGAAGCTCAGAGCTGCCCGACCAAGAGAACTCTGGCTCTTTCTCTGTATTGGCATCACCAGTGAGTATAAAGAGCACTGACAGTGTAAAGAAGGGCCTGAGGAACATTGCACCTTTTGTATTTGAGAGTATAGGGCTCAAAGTCCAGGTTTTCAGAGCTGCAGCAGCCCCAGCCTGGTCGCCTGTCTGCACGGTGTCTGACAGGCTCAGTGTCTATTTAGGGTTCTGCCTGAGTGTTTCTCCCAGTGGCACCCTTCCCAGCGAACTCTGGGAGGTCAGACTGCCCCGGGGGCTGTTGACCCCATTCCTCTCACGTGCCTTTGGTAATCCCTCTCTCTCTGCATTTCTCCTAGTCATGCTTCGGATGTCTTGGAGACCTCCGGGTGGAAGTCAATGGTGGTGTCACATCCCCACTTGGTGGCTGAGGCCTACCGCTCTCTGGCTTCAGCACAGTGCCCTTTTCTGGGACCCCCACGCAAGCGCCTGAAGCAGTCCTAAGATCCTGCCTGTCGTAAGACTCCGTTTGTTTTCCTGAAGCCGCGGCCACCGTCGCTGCCACTGACCACCAGGTAGACAGCGCGATCTGTGGAGCTTTTACTCTCTTGTGGGGGCAGGAGACTGCATCGTGGCCCCCAGACTTTCAAAACAGCACTAAATAAACTTGGGGGAAATGGGGGGAGGGAAGGGCCCGGGACCTGGGGCTGCTCAACCTAATGAAAAACCCTGTTGCTGCGTCACTGTGTTCCCTTTGGCCTGGCCGAGTTTGATACTGTGGGGATTCAGTTTAGGCGCCGGCCCTGAGGACATCCCAGACATCCCAGCGGTGGTACTTCGGAGAAACCTATCTGCATCTGACTGAGCAGAACAAATCGTCAGGTGCCTGGAGCAAAAAGGAAAAAGGAAGAAAAAAAAAAAAAAGGACATTTAGTTTTAAGAGAAGGGAAAAGAAAAGGAAAGAAGAAAGGATTTTTGCAGAATTTCTCAAAAATCAGTTTGTGGATTCCAGTAGTATTTATGTTGAGAGAAATTTTAGTCCATCCAGCTGTGCTAAAACTTGGATATTTGTGACAACTCCTCACCACCATACAAGTATCAGAAGAGCTCTCTTGTTGTTAGCACTTATTGTTTGCAAGAACAGAATACATCCTTTTATCCTTTTATGAAAAATGACAAGTGAAGGCGAGAGGGGAAGGAGGTTATTTGAGCTGGAAGATGCGTGTTCTGATGTGGTGGCTTTTGCAAAAAATCTTTATTGGTGTTGAAAACTGGAAAAAAAAATTCATCCAGAATTCATACTGTCTTGACAAGAACTGTGGTTCTCTGTTTTTAGATATTGTGGAAAATGTTTTTTGGCATTTTTCTCTGATTTTATTTCTCCTCCCTCCCCCCCTTTTCTAAAAAAATAAAACGCAAAACAAAAACAACAAAAAGAAGAGAAAAGAAAAGGAAATTTTGTTATTAATGCTGTGTGACAAAAATCCCAGCCCAGATTGCTCAGCTGTTTGTACCTGACTTGCCACCTGCATAGGAGCCAGTCCTGTTCCTTCCAATTCACCCCTTTCCTATAGGGGAGAACTTCCAAATATTAATTTTTTTCTTTTTGAAAATATAAATAATTACTATTTTGTACTGTGTGGTATCTCTGGTCTTTTGTTTCACTCACCTGGCTGGTGTTTTGGGTCTGAGTTCTTCAAGGGATTGCAAAGGCCTAGTTTGATCCTTCAGTTTACAGCGATTATCTGAGAAATGGCTGTCTGTGGGGATTTATTGCATCTCCCTCTTCCTGGGCTGCCTCTCTGAGCTCCCAGCATCTACTAGGGTCTTGTCCTCCTTGAGTATCTCGCAGGCCACATTCTAATGAGGGATCGATCAGGCTCCTGCCTCTCCCCAGGCAAGTAATGGGAGTGGGCTTTTCTACACCCTACATGTGCTAACACCTGACTCCCAATGCCCCTTCTCCTGGCTTAACTATAAAAAGATCAAGGGGACATGAATGTGGAGATTAAATAAAGGGAAATCATTATCTCTGACTGGTTCTGTCACTGACTTGATGTGTTTCCAGAAAAGTTCATGTCTGAATTCCCAGTGGGCTCACAAGGACACTCCGGGGCCCCTCCGCCTTTGTCGCAGCAGTGTTGGACAGGCCAGGACAGTGGGACACACTGGAAAGTGCAGTGGCTATGTGGTCAAGGTGTGTACCGTTTGACCTTAGGTGGAGACTCAACGTGCTCCACCTTCCATTTCCCTTCAGTGACTTTGGCCTTTGCAGATTTTCCAGTTTTCATTCATCTTGCCGGTCCTGGACTGGACCGGCCGTGGTCTAGCATCATACAACCACACACAGGATGTGCCTATTAGAAAGCACTCCACTGTACTTCTGTTTCCTCCCGCGGGTCACGTCCGTGAGGAAGTATCCTGTGCTGCCTCGTCCCCACTCTCCAGGTCAGCGCACTGGTCCAGGGCTCCAGCACGCACAGAGTCTCCTCTGCCCGTGTGGCCTCTCGGGCCACTGCATTCACTCGTTCGCTCAGCTCTTCTCAGTTTTCACCGAACCTTCACATAACAGTATTTCATTTAAACTTCCCAACAACCAGGTGACAGCACCTTCCCATTCTATAGCGAAGAGAAGTGGAAACCCAGAGAAGTCCAGTGCCATGCATCAGATCCCACAACTGTCGAGTGACAGTTCTTCTGATACAATCCCCTGAAAAGATTATGCAAGGAACAGGAGGAAGTTCCATTTCTGAAAAGTTTCGGTACCAGATCGGAGGTAAAGCTTCCTTCCTATGGGAATAGCAAGAGCAAAGCTCTCTAGAGAGATCTGTCTGCTGTCCTGTTCTGAGGGGCTGGGAGGACCAGCCTGGCTTCAGATTTTCTTTCCTCCTCATTCATAGAGAGCTGTGGGTTGGGGGCCGGTGGGTTCAGGGAGCATATCCTCAGGAGGGACCAGTCCTAGTGCCAAGCTTTGTCAGGAGGAAGGTCTCTTTGGGGATTTTCCAATATTTTTGGAATCTCCAATGTGGGCTTTACTGTGGGTACAAAGCTGTTAAGATTTCAGGTACAGGTGAAACTGCTCGATGCTTCTCCTGTCATTATTACGTTATTTCTGGACATGTTTGTTTTGGTTTAAGTGATACAGTTGAAGCCATCTGGTTATGACAACATCAGAGCCCCAGCATACTGTTCATAAACCTCCCACCGCCACCACCCCCTCCCTCAGCTCCCCCACATCTGAAATTTAATTCAAGTTAACTCCACAATCTGGGGCATGTGCTGTCACTGCAGAGATGTCCGTGCCAGTGGAACAGTTGGAGATTTCAATTCCATCCACAAGGATATAGCTTATTTATCTAAACAATATTTCAGGCAAGTAGTTTCACAGAACCTTTGGAGTTGCAGTTTGAGGTCCAAATAGAGTATCTGGCATCGTTCCCCACTCCCCCTCCTCTGGGTTGTCAGCGCCCCTATATCTGGGCCATCTGTGGAAAATTTTCCCATTCCCTGTGTGGAGATGAAACCTCTCTGTGTTGCTATTAGGCATCTCAAACACCTTAATGGGATTTAACAATTCAGGTAAGAGAGGCCTCTCTCTTCCTTATCACTGGCTAGTCTGCTGGGCTTGCGGGTCTTTAGAAGAGAGTCTTGTGGGTTTTTTTGTTGTTGTTTTTTTTTTTTGTTGTTGTTGTTTTAATTCTAGCCGAGGACGTCAAGAATCCTTTCTTAGGCCAAAAGATCTCTGGCTTCCCCATTCTGCGCATCCATTTATAAATCTGGTTTAAACCTATTGTGGGTTCTCCGTATTGTGTGAGCCTGTGCAGATGAAAGGAAACAGCTTGTATGTTTATGAGCAGAACAGAAAACAGAGGGGGAGTTGAGCTTCACTTTAAAACTGACTGTTGCTTTGTTCTGGCTGCTCAACTCCTAGAGAACAGCAGCAGCTAAATCCCCCAACATAACTGTATTGGATCCTTTGGTTCATCTTCGTCAAAGAAGATGAACCAAACTCTTGGCTGGAGCCCAACCTTATTTTCCACAACCAATTATCTTTTTAATCAGCCTGGGCCCCGTGTGTTTCCTTTGTCTCATGACTTTTCACTGAACTCTGCCCTACATCATTTAGATTCATTTCTAATGGCTTGCTGACTAATCTAACATTCAGGTGAGGATCATTGGACTGCTCTTTATGTATGTGTATGCACAGGGTGGATGTGTTTTCCCCCTTTTAATTTCAGAGGTGACCGCACCACGTTGGGGCCTTTGACCCAACAGGTGGACACCTCACGGAGGCAGTGAGCAAGAAAGCAAATGTAGGACGATCAGTATCTGGGATAATGAGCTGGGAGAACCAGAAGCTATGACCTCGAGATGAGAGCAGAAACTTGAATGTTGTTGACTGATGGGATCTTTATGCCGCTAAGCCATTAGCAAGATGATCGCTCCCCCTTTGTAAATCCCATAATGGTGGAGTGAAAAGTGGCATCTTGGAATACTGTTTGGTTCTGATTCCTGCAGCTCTAGGAAAAAAAAGAATTTTAGACTTGAGGGAATGCAACACAAGCAACAGAAATGATTAAGGAGTTGAAGGGAATCAACTCTAGGGGGAAAACATTATGAAGATAAGATATGTGAAACTCAAGTACAGGAATGTAGCATCAGGACCCGCGGTTTACAGAGCTCACAGGAGTTCTGAACACTTGCCAGCTTGTCTTGCACAGTTCCCATTCATCCCAGTCATATAGCTTGGGAAGGTGATAATGTAACTTGCTCAAGGTCACTCAACCTGGCTCTGAGCTAAGAAGCAACAGACGGCAAAGGAGTAGCTTTGGGGCTTAGGCCCAAGGCCCAAAGAGAAAATGAAAATCCAAGAGTTTGCCTGGCAGTGAAGTGGACACACGCCTACTCATAAGTCTCAGCTGAAATGGGGAGAGTTGTAACTTTCTCAAGACCCTTAAAGGTGAGCCTTTGACAAGCCAAAGGGAAAGAAGCTCCCCCCCCGCAAACCCACACATGGTTCACCTTCTTTTGATGTCTGAGCAAACCAGACATCCAGCCCAGTGAGATGACATGTTCAAGGTCACAGGGATTAAACTCAGGCCAACGATTCAGCAAACAATGGCCGAGCACCCAGAAGGTACCAGATATAGTGCTGGGCTAGGATTGGGGTGGAGGGTGGGATTTCTGCTCTACCAATTCAGTCTAATGGGGGAGGCAGGGGAGTGGCCCTCAGAAACAAAGCAGAGAGGTCATAACATTGAGAACTGAAGAGAACAGAATTTTTGCAGTAAGGAGGTCAGTGGTTACCTGAGAGCAGTTTCTGTCAAATGGTGGAGGCAGGAGGCAGAAGCCAAGACTGATGAGAAGGTAAGCAAATACAGAATGAGTAGAAGCTACGCTTTCCAGAAGTTTGGCAGGGAGAGAGAAAAGGAATCTCTCCCGCCCACTCTTAAGGACTTACGCCTCAATTTAGTCAACACGTTTATTTTTGTCTAGAAGTCATCATGTACAGGTTCTTCCATAAAATTACACTTCAGTAACTGATCTTTGTAATAAAATGTATGTAGAATAGTTACAGCTTTAAGTTGAAGAAGAAAACAATCACCTTCAGCCCTTAACACAATTTTGAGAATGATTTCCTAAATTTAGACAGACATGTTTCTGTACTTCTTCAGCCTATCCATCTTCCAAGTAAAAGTTTGCTTCACATTTACCAGAGACCTTTAAAATGTTTTAAGGAGCCAGTGGTTTGGCTCAGCAGTGAGCTACCAAAAGGTATAACATTTAGTACCCCAAAATGTACGCCGTGATTTGGTAGCTTTGCCAATTTCCATGGTGTCAATACTCCCACCAGGGCCCAGTTCAGACTTCAAAGGTGACATCACAGGAGCGCAGAATTGGAAAGCGCGCGGCTCACTGCTGCCTAGTGTTTCCACCACGCAGATACAGCAGACAGAACCTCAAGAGCGTAGGCAATAGTAGAATGGGAAAGAATTCAGAAGAGATGAATTTGGAGCATTTATTACCTTTGCTGTTAATTGCATGTTAACATAATTTAAATTTTAATTGGCTACTTAACAACCAGCTCTCAAAATTCCTAAAAATGTTGTCCGCAGTTCACCTAGACAGCCAGGGTGAACCAGCTCTAGCACGCACCGTGGTGTGGGGTTTCAAATCTGTCCTCCCAGCATCTGTGCACCTCATTATTTCCTGTTATCCCACAGCACTTACAAATGCCTTAAAATCCTTAGTTTAATGGTAAAAGGAAGTACACTTGACCCTTGAACAACAAGGGAGTTAGAGGCAACCCTCACTCCCACTGTGCAGTCAAAAATTTGCATGTAACTTTTGACTCCCCCAAAACTTAATGATTAATAACCTACTGTTGACTAGGAGCCTTACCAATAACAGTTGATGAACATATTTGGTATGTGTATTACATGCTGTATTCAAGCTCGAGAAAATAATATTATTAGGAAAATCATAAGGAAGAGAAAATGCATTTACAGTACTGCACCGTATCAAAAAAGATCTGCACGTGAGTGGACCTATGCAGTTCAAACCCATTTAAAGAAATCTATAGATAGAATGACATTGATAACGTGAACCAATAGTGCTATTACACATTTTAATCTCTCTGGGTAAATAAACATTTTATTTCTATCTCTTATCAGTACTAGAAGTATTTTATTGAACCACTAATGAAAAATAGGCATATCCCCTGACAACATGATCCAGTGTAATCTCCAGTCATTCCAGGGATGTGACCACTGAGTATCCTTGCTGCCCCCATGACCTCTGGACAAAAGCGAAGGAGCACAAGCATCTGGGAGCGGTCAGCATACCACTGGGTGATCCCCAGGGCCTTCCACTCCAACCTAAGTCTAAGAACCTTGCCTTGGTGTGGCCTTGTAAGAATGTATTCTCTTCTGTTTTCCCTGCTAATTATTCATTTACACGTTCAATATCTGATGTGCCAGGGGCTGGGCTAGCTTTTAGGGGTTAACAGGGAGTTCCACCAACTGCTCCCTGCCCTCCATGGAGCTTAGAGTCTGATGAGGAGAGAGCATCCTTAATGATCTCACGAATACGTGATGTCAAACCATGCTGAGTGCTCTGAAAGAAATGCATGGGGCACTGCGAGAGCCTGTGAGTAGGGAATTCATCTGGGGAATCCAGAAGGCTTCCCTAAGAAAGCAGCTTTTTGAAGTGAGAGCTGAAGGGTAAAGGGCTGTGAGCCTGGGAAGGTGGGGAGGGCACATTCTGCCCAGAAGAAACGGCATGCGTGAAGTCCCGAGCGTCGGGAGGGAGCTCGGGAGCTTGGTGCGCTCCAGGAACCCGGGAGGCTGGGTGGCTGGCCTGCGGACAAGCGTGGCAGCGAGTTAGACGTCGGAGCTGGGAGCACCTCCCTAGGTCACGTGTAGGATTTAGGTACTTAATTGAGAACAGTGGGAAATCACTGAAGAGGTTTAGGCAGAAGAGGGTGACAAGATTTCATTTTAGTAAGATCTCTGGCTAGAGTTTAGAAAAGTTAATGTTGACAGTGGCGACGGTGGAAGGCCAGAGATAACAGAACTTGCACTGGGGAGGTGGTAGAGCTGAAAAGTAGATCCATTTGAGAGAGATTTAGGGGGCAGATTTGGCAGAACTTGATGATGGGTTGGATAGAGTAGGGACAAAGAAGCCACCAGGATGGAGTCCCCCCAAAAAGGGACGGATAGGAAGATAAACAAGCTGGAGGGAAATGAGATCACTGATTTCATCTGACTTGCTGTTCATGAGTTGTCGTGAGAAATCCAAGTGGAGGCGTCACGTGGGCTGTTGCATGTACGAGCCTAGCATTCAGAGGGAAAATGGGGACTGGAGAGAAGGTTCAGGAGATACTGGTCTATAGGTGGAACTGAAGCCCTGGGTGTGTTGGATCCAAGGAAGGGTACAGAGTGAGGAGAGAAGGGGGCCTGGGACTAAACCTTCAGGAACCCTTAGCTCTGAAGGCCGGTAGAGGAAGATAAGTCACGAAGGAGAAGTGGCCGGAGATAGGAAGAAAATCAAAGTCAAGAGGACCAATACGAAAGAGTTAAAAGTGTCAGATGCTGTCAAATAAGAACAAGGATTTAAAAATGCCCATTGGATCTAGCAATATGGAAGTCATTGGTGACCTTAGCCAGGGTCATTCAGGGAAGGGACCAGGGGCGGGGCGGGGGGTGAGGGATGAGCAGGGAGGACAGGCTCTGGCTTCAGGTATGGTTGTGAAGGGAAGAAGCTCGGGCAGTGCCTGGAGGAGGGAAATAAGGAGAGAGGGAGGTGGGCTTTCCCGGAGGACAAAACCTATTTGTTTAAAGCTGATGGGAAGGTTCCAGTAGAGAGGGGATGGTCCGTGCCCTGAGGTTCTGAGCATACAGGGGGCTGGGGGGCTGAAGAAGGAAGAGGAGGGACACCCTCTCTGGGTGTGAGGAGAGTCCTGCAGACACAGGCGCCTTTGTGTGAGGGTGGGAAGTTGAGCAAGGTTGCACCCGGGGACTTGTATGTTTTCCGGTGTTACGTAGGGAATAAGGCCAATGGCTGAGAATTGCTGGGAGCGGGGTGGGGTGGAGGAGTGGTCTGAACTGAGTGCAGCACGGAGGGTCCAGCCCCGGCCGGTGTTTGGCGGCACAGCATCTGGAGTCCAGGAGCCTGGCTCTGCACTCCCGCCACCACTCGTGATCCTGGCCAAAGTACTTGCCTGCATAAGCCTTAATTTTCTCCTCTGTAAAATGGGCATCCTGCATAGAGTTCTCTTGGGAAATTAATGAGAAAACATATGTCAAGTCCTTAATTCAGTGACTGCCATTGAACAAGAAAGATAAACTGCGGCTAACGTTAATGTGATCACCACATGATTCGCGATGGTTCCAGCCTACCCCATATATAGACTTCGGAGTCCATTCCCTTTTAGGATTTCTTGGAATGGAATATAAATCTTTGGTGAGACACTGAAATGGGCACCGTTGGGAGCATGGGGGGGATTCTCTGAAGCAGAACTCCCTGTGGGGAGAGGCCCTGCGTCGAGAGCCTGGTGTCCTGTGAGCTCCGAGTTCTTAGGCTGTGGGCGTGTGTGGAGGAGGGGGAGTCCGCAGAGGTCCCCGGAAGGAGTCCGCCTGCGCCAAATCGTTCAGTCACCGGGATAGCGTGTGTCTGGTCACCCCTGTCACCACTGTCACCATCTCGGAAAGCCAGCAGCACTTGGCATTAGGCATTCCAGAGAGGAGGGTGGGAGGCGGGGCAGAAGCCCTTGGGCTTGCAGATGTGAGAAGAGTAACTCTGGGACCCAGGAGCCCTGTTTCTCGGGCTCCTGCTGGCTTCTGGGGGGGCGGCCGGGGAAGGATGGATGAAGCATAGCCGCTAAACTAAGCCCATCTCCACACCAGTTTCCTTCTTGGGCTTCTCTTCCTTTTTTCTTCCTTCTCTACTCCCTGTGCTTCCCTCCTCCTGGAGCATGGAAGCTTCCATTTCTTTCTCCCCTGTTTTCCTAGACATTTCTCCCCCCCCCCCCACATCTCCAGTCCGGCTCACTGGAGTGACATCTTGAGCCTGATCCTGCCGCATTAAAAAAATAAAAAAGCCTGCCTACACCGAGCCCTCCAGTGCTGATCTCTGCTGAGCTGAGGCAGATGGCAGAGCCTGAGTAAGCAGCCCCTCCTATCCGAGGCCTGGTGCTGCCAAGACTGGTAAATGGGGCATTTGTATACCCTTCCGTGCTCCTGTATCCCGCGCCTAGCCCCTGTCTCCCCAAACCAGCACCGTTCTTGTCTTGTGTAGATGCTGCCCGGCAGGGGTTAGCTCCCTCTTGACCTGTGTCTCTCCCCTTCTTGCCCCTATCCCCGTGAAAGGGCCCCACGATAGCCATGAAGTTCAGAGGTCGTCTGTGAGTCCAGATCGACTGGCTAGGTTGTGTGTGTACCCCACGCCCTTGGCCCTCCTCAAAGTGTGGAAGAAATGGGTCACACAAGGCCCAGTCCTCAGGGGGACTCATCCTCAGGGGTACAGTCCGAGATGGGCATGCTTCCTACGCCCAGTTCTCAGGGGGTACCGACAAGGGACCACGGGCCCTCCAGGCTGAGAAGCTGATCCGTAGGGTGGAGGTGACAGATGGAGGTGACGGGTGGAGGTGACAAAGATAGGCAAGGTAGGGGGTAGGGCGAGGTAAAGCAGGAGGGGCCCTGGGCAGGCTGCCTCCGTACGCTTGGCTGCCTGCTCTGTAATTCCGTGCTTCTAAATAAAGACCCTGTGGCCACCTGCATCCTCTGAGCCTTGTGTTAGGTTTACAAGGAGAGGTCTCGGGCCCGGCGTACACAGATGAACCTCCTTAGTGCATCACAGGGCTTCTGGAGTGCAGACATGCGCTTCTGGGCCCAAAGAGCTGTGGCAATGCCACCAAGGGCCCCGTCTCTTAGGCAGAACCAAGGAAAACAAAAGTAGCTTCCTTTGTATGCATCATCCTTTGTAGACATGACAGACTTCTGACCTCCCCTGTGGGGTTTTCTCCTGCACATTCTTCCTGCAGCGAGAAATGAGTGTGCCCATGGCCATTCTTTTCCCTCATTCCCTCCCTCCCAGGCTGGGCCAAGATCGGGAGGGCCATACTGTGGGACTCTTCAGAGTAGCTCCCCTGATCGCTGCCCCGGTGCCAAACACAGTTCCAATTGCCACACACATTCCAGTTCACCACAGCCCTCCGATAGGTAAAGATTATCCCCACTTTACAGATGGGGAAATCGAGACACAGGGATGTTCAGTAACTTGCCCCAGGTCTACAGTTAGGAGGTGGCAGCCTGGCTTCAGGATCCATGCTCGCAACCACTGCCCTACATAGCCTACCCCAAAAAAGAAAGAGAAACAGCTTTCTCCGCATTCCTGTGAGGCTCTGGGATGCCCCTGGGCCCCGGCAGGTGGGTCGGAGGGCCGGGTGGTGCTAGATGCCAGTAGGCCTCTGCCTGACATGGGGCTGCCACTCAGAGTCGGTTTGTTCCTTACTGTAACCATGTGAGCAGGTGGGGAAAAGAACCGCCATCCAAGGCCCAGAGAAGCCCGGTAAGACCAGGCCAAGATCACATGGCAACTAAGATTGTATACACAACTCTCTCCAAACACATCATAGTTGGGGCATGGCCTTGCTTTGACCCCAAGGTGGGGGAGCCCTGGCTCCCTGGGACTGAGCAGGCCATTCTTCCCCCGGTGGGGCTACCCTGTAAGCCCCAAAGGGGATCTGAGGCGAGGAAGCCTGGCTTAATGGAAAAAGCAGGTACTGGGTTAGGATCCAGAGGGCCCTGGCTTTTCCCACGACTCTCAGTGATTCAGGTCGAGACCCCACCCCTCACTGTGCTCCAGGAGCTAACCTGGGTCTCTGAAGACCCTTCTAGAGAAGACAACATACAATACCCGGGACAAGTGGGTGGAGGGGTGGGGCTCTCTCCTAGCCAGGAGGTCGGGCATGGCAAGTGGGGACAGCGGCTTGCCCTCCTGTCATCACTTCCCCACCCCAGCTGTGGTCATGTCTGGGCATGGAGGGTTCGGTGTGCAGGACACTGGGGTGCGGGTAGTTCATTAGCTAGGCCTTGGAGGAAGGGCCTCTGCCTCTGGGGATCCTGCAGGCCAGCTACCTAGTGGCACCTAGCCCCTGCCCTCACGGAGTCTCCGTTTGGTTCCGAGGGAGCAACAGCTCCCGTGTCCAGTCCCTCATTAGTCTAGGGGGGATAGCCACATGTCCTATTATTACGGTCCCTAAGTTGGCAGGGACACAGCACTGCAGGCTCAACCAGAGTCAGAGATAGGAGCAGGATCTTCAGAGAGAGCTGTGGGGGGTCAGGGGACAGCAGAGGACACAGGATGGAGCGCAGGGTGAGGCTGAGCACAAGAAGAGGGGAAAGTGGTGGGAAGGGCAGGAGCAGAAAGGCCTAGGTCTCGGGAAGTGTGTCCAGCAGAGCAAAGTACGGAGTCTCCCCAGCTCAGCTTTGGAAGGAGAACATTTGGGGTGTGGAGTGGCAGGGCCTAATGACTCCTAATCTTTCCCCTTGCGTTTCTCCTTCCCCTTGGGGTTTCTTGCTCCAGTTCCAACCACTGACGTCATGCTGACCCCAGTAGAACGTTTCCTGGAAGGCTGTGGCTCAGGTATGAACTGAAACCTCTTCTGGATCTCCTGGCACCATGGAGACCTGCTGGAACTTTCGGAGGCTTTATTAAACAGTATTTGTTGAATGAATGAGCACTAAGGGAGAATAGATGGGTATTAGTGTATGATGTCCACAAGGCTTAAGAATAGCCTGGCTCACAGAATCTGCCCCTGCCAAGGCTTGGTGGGCTCTGGCCTGGGCCCCTTCCGTCTGCCTTCCTAGGGAGGAGCCAGTTGAGGCCCAGTGCCATGGGGGTCCTTACTGGTACCCAAGAAACAACGTGGCCATCTGCAGCCCACCTCAGCCTCTCACTTTCGTCCCCCTCCCCACGCGGATGACACCTGGAGGGAAGACCCTGTTCTCGGGGGGCATGGCTTTGGCGGATGCGGAGGTACCCCTGTTTCTGAATAGGCTGGGCTAAGTGGGGAGGGATCAGAAGCATCCCTGTTCTTACCTAGTGTCCTGGGCAGGGCCAGGGTCTCAGGCAGCCCAGACCTGAGCTTCTGCAGCCTGTGGTGGTCCCAGTGCAAAGCACCGCCCCAACCTGACAGCATCAGTTTCTAGAGCCTGCTGCTCTGCTCCCCGGAGCCTGCTTGGCCTGGCTCCCCAGCTTGGCTGCAGCCCAAGCCAGAGGCAGGGGCTGCACTGGCTGTTCTGTGCAGTTTGTGTCCACCGGGTGGGAGAACCATCCCGAAAGCCTGGGTTCGCGGGGTGATGGGAGGGCAGCCACCCTTCTGTCCTGCCCTCTCCCCTCCCATCACAGGGCCCCTCCTGCACCGGACTTCCAAAGCTGTGTTGTTGCAGGTAATTAAAGGGTTTTAATTAAATTAGGATCCCATCTGGCTGGGATCAGCCAGGCCCTTAACGAGGATTGTGTGTCACCAACATCAGAATGCGGATGGGGACTCAGATGTGCGGGGGTTGAACTTGGGGACTGGAGGCCTTTCAGACGGGGGCTCCCGGCCATGCTGCAGCAGCTCATGGCACCCCGAAAACGAAGGCTCTGTGCCCCGATGCCAGGGAGCCAGGGGAGAGCTTTCCCAAGTTCGTTCTCTCCCGCCAGCCTACAGAACCTGACTGATGTGCGGCAGGATACGGGAGCTTTCTCTCATTTCCCCAGATGAGAAAACAGGTCCACAGAAGGGGAACGCTCAAACACATCCACTGGGTCAGGTGGTGATAGATTCAACTAAGAAACGGAGACCCGAAGCACAGTGGCTTCCATAAGGCAGACATTTGATTTTTCTCTCACAGAAAAGGCTGAGGGGGGAGGCAGCCGAGCGCTAGCATGGTGCTTCTGGTCCACACCACTTCCTATTTCACGAGGCGTTCAGGAACCAAGCCTTCCCCCAACTCATTGCTCTGCCACTTGCAGGATGTGACTCTTAGGCCCGTGGTCTCTGATGGCAGCAAGAACTGTCCTTCAACTGTCTTATCAACTGTCTTTCCAGAAGTTGCCAAATAGCCCTTTGGCTTACATGTCGCTGGCCAGATCTCAGTCACGGGACCACATCTAGGGGCAAGAGAGGCAGAGAGATGTAGTATTTATCTCAGGCAGCCATATGCCTGGCTAAACACTGAGGAGTCCATTCCTACGGAAAAGGGGGAAATGGCTAGTACGGGACAATTAGCGGCCTCTGCCTCCTGTGTTATGGGGCAGGACCAGGCCCAGAAGCCTGGGGTCCTCGCTCCAGCCCCAGGGGCCCTTCCGCCCAGCTGCACCAGGATGTAGACATAAACCCACGTCCCAAAACAAAGGAGGAAGAGGTAACATTTGTGGACGAAGTCACTTAATTTCCGCCCCTCCTCCCTCCCAGTGTTCCAATGTAGGTAGATTCCTAGGTTTTCACCTAAGGAGGTCTGGCAGATGATGTCCTTTGCCCAAAGCCACCCAGCTAATGGGGATGCAGATGTCAGTTCCTGCAAGCACATGTTGTCAGTTCGGAGGCAGCCTCTGTGGTTCGGGAGGTGGCCCCGACATGGTGCACTGGGGAGCTTTGAAGTAGGCATCCGTCGCTTGGATTTTGAGCTTGGCAGGCCGACAGGAAACGGGTCCGGCGGAACCAGAGCCCAGCCCCCGACCACTGAGTGCCGGGTCTCCTCCGGCGTTCGCGCCTTGCGGATGACGGCAGCTGCCGCTCCTGGAATTTGGCATAACTGGCAGGTGCCACCCCCCCAATCTCGCCTCCTCCTCGTGGGGCCTCTCCTCGCCTGTCGCCCCAGCCCCCGGTTCTCCTTGCCGGACCACGGGACTCAGTCTCTGGAAGTAACATTTCTCTCCCCGAATCCCCGCCATGGCATTGGATCACTTCCCAACCCGGAGCAACTGGTTCACTGTGTCTCCCACAAGCCCCTACACCTACCCAACTTGATAATCCAGGTCTCTGGTCACCCCCCGACCCTCAGCTGCCTCCATCCTCCATACACCCCCTTCCCCCACTTCCCTACCCACCCACCACCTTGTGCAGCTCTGAGCAATGGGCCTTGCCTCAGGAGACTGCCACATGCAAGGTCACCGGCACCCCTGCCAAGGATGGGGAAGGGGGTGACTCAGTTCCCGCTTGCTCATCCCAGGGAGGAAAACTGAGGGGGAAGGAGGAGAGAGGAGGGACCAAGCACCTACTGCTTTTGCCTCAAGCTTCATTCAGAGGAAGACTCGGCTTTGCTGCCAGTTGCCCTGACACGGATTCCCTCTTGTTAGCTTCACAGACTGCGGGGAAGATTCACCCTGTCAGAGACGGGGACACTGAGGCCTAGACAATACCTGTGCCCAAGGCCCAAGGGCAGAGGCAGCCTCCAGGTGCTCTGAGAGCAAGCTTTCCCACCTGTGTCCATATTGCCGTTCTTGCCCTCGGGAGACTCCAGTCTGATGAGGGAGGTACAGATGCTGGCCTCACGGGGTTACAGACCCTGGATCCTGAGTCTCAGAGGGTGATATGGGCTGTGGCCTCAAAGCTTGCTCTACTCGGATGAAGGAGACAAGGAATCTGCCCTGGGGCAGCTCCCCAGCTGGGGTGAGCAGATTGGGGAGCTGGACCATGGGACCAAAAGCTTTGTCACTGAAGAGTAGGGGTGGGGGTAGGACCTAGAGCTTCTTCCTGGGAGAGGAGACAGGTTCATTCCAGAGGAATCTGCTCCCCTGTGTTGGAATGGCAAGATCAGACGATCAGAGAGCACTTGCGAGTGCCTGGGTGTCCATCTCCCCTGGGAAGATGTCACAGACATCGCTCACCAAGGGGAGCAGAGGTTGGTGCCTTCGTAACGAGAGGCAGTTGGATGGACCCCTTACCTTTGTGAGGTCCAAGGGGGCATAGGATAGGAAATATCGGCGGGTGGCAAGAATATCAGGGCCCAGAGGTCTATTCCAAAAGAATTACAACTCAGGAGAAAATCTATTGGCAAGATCCTAGCTGAGAGGAGTGACCAGGTTAGTGGGGAAGGCAGAAAAGGAGGGATGAGGCAGCCGAGTGGGCGCGAGGGAGAGATGAAGTTATTAAAATGGACCCCCCCCCCCCGCCGCCGCTCAGGCGGAATGTGTGCCAGGCGGGCCAGCCCTCCAGCTGTCCCCGGCATCTGGCTCTCCACAAAAGAGGAGCCAGAGGGAGTGGGGCAGTGTCCCCCAAGCCTGCTGCTAGCTCAGCCAGGCCAGGTGAGGAGGCCTCAGGACCACTGGCCTGCTTCTCTTCCTCCAGCACCCACACGGCTGTGGGGGGTGGTGGGGCCTGGGGGGCATCCGCAGGCGAGAGAGTACACCAGATTCCAGCACACCCCCCCCCCCCAGGGCAGAGCCTGAGCTCCTGGGCCTGTCTGAATTCTGAGCACCTGTCCCCATGGCCGAGGTGGGGGCGTGTCTCAAATCTCCGCTTGGGAGAGGTGGCCCCAGGAGGCATGGTGCAAGGGAACGCTGCAACAGGAGTGTGAGCTTGAGTCATGTGCCCTTTCTGGGTCACTTCATACAGCAAGGAGGCTGCTAAGGCCTCGTCCAGCTCTGCTCTGTACAAGGGGAGCACTGGGCCATGCTGAGTGCCGGCGGGCAGGGGAGACAGGCTGGGGGCGGCAGGACCCCCTTCCCCTCATGCTAGGACTCTCCTCACTGTGCATGGCCAACAGGGACCCAGGGACCCTGAGTGCTGCCCTCCCAAGTGAGCAGACCTAGGATGACCTGAGAGGGCACTGTGATCTTGGTGCTTGGGACTCAATGTTCTGCTCACTGAGCCCCAACGGGCCCAGCTGACTCCCAGGCGAGGCGCCACGGGCAGACACCCATCCCAAGGCCCTCATCTCGGCTGGGGGCAGGGCAATGGCTGCTTTCAAGCCTCCTTCTCTCCCCACTTCCCCCCAGCCTGGCCTGTTCCTGCACCAGCACGTCATCAGACCGAAACCCCAATACCCCGATTCTCTGAAAGGACCCTTCCAAGAGATTTGCCCAGGAGAAGGAGCTGGAAGTCACAGGTGGGAGAGAGCCTCAGAGGTGTCTGTCCATGTCGGGGAACCAGGGCCAGAGAGGAACGGAGAGGTCATGTGAATGGTCCTCAGAGTGTGGTCCCTGGGGCCAGGAGCATCGGTGTCTCTCTGGGCAAATCCTTACACCCCACCCGAGACCTACCGAATTAGGCACTCCGGAGCCCAGAAATGCATGTGTTAACCAACACTCTCCGTGGCTCAGAGGCCCACTCACATGGGAGAAGCCCGGGGTTGGGCAAGCTCCTCATTTTACAAAGACGCGGAAAGAGACCAGGGAGGAAAATGGACTTATCCAGGGCCACGGAGCAAAATACTGACAGAATGAGAGCGAGGGCCCCCCACCCCAGGCCCAGCCAGACGGCCGCCTAGGGAGGCAAGGAGGAACACAAGGGCCCATCCCACCTTCTAGGTTGTCTTCCCCAAGATGCTCTGCGGCTGCCACCCCCACCCCCCTTGGAGCATCAGGCAGTGCCTGTCTAGCCTTCCCAATGGCTCCAGAAAGGGGGCCAGAGAGGGAAGCCCTGAGCCCTCAGGGAGCTCTGGTCTCCAGGACATGTCCTGCTGCCATCTGGGCGGGGCTGGCTGGACGCTGGGGCACCCAGGGCCCTTTCCCTCCCCGGACAATTCAGAATCCAAGGCCTTGGGAAAGCTTTATTCCTGGCTCCAGAACAAGACTCTGCACACAGAAGTTGACAATCAGGTGATTCCACACCCCGCCCGCCCCTCCCCCACCCACAGACAGACACCATGGAACGGGTCCAGCATGCCCTGGACAGTCTGGCGTCCCCCGGCCCCATGGCCAAGGCCAAGACGGGAGGTGCTGGCTCTGTCCAGGGGAGCCCCAGGCCGACAGGCAAGGCTCGCTGGCTGGACGAGGACACTCCCAGAGGAGCCGGCAGGAGGTGGGGTGGCGGAGGGACACAGCGCAAGGGCGGGCTTCCATCTGTGGCTTTGGTGTGGGGAGAACCACAATCACCCTCTGTCTCAGCTTAAGGATGGGTGTCCCGTCCGCACAAGGGTGGACGGGAGTGACGGGGTACGCAGCCATGGCGGGAGAGGGAATTCTGGAAAGGGATGGCCTGGCTGGGAACAGAGGGTCTATTTGTCAAGACATCAAAAAGACTTCAAGGGTCACCACTTCAGCCTCAAGCCAAGCTCAGTCCACAGTCCAGGACAAGGTCCCCTCGGTGGGGCCCGAGAGCTCCTCCTGCCCCCCGCCCCTCCCCCCTCCCAGAGCTGGCTACCAGGCAGCCCCATCTCTGCCGTCCTTTGTCGCCTACTTGGAGTCCACACTGAGGAAATGCCCCTCTCCTTGCTGCTGCTCTTCCTCAGGATGGCAAGGAGGGAGTCCAGGCTTTGGGATCCTCTTCATCCCTTTATTGGGGCCACGCTGGTCTGCCTTCCCCAGAAGCCTCCGGGACCCAGCATCTCCCTGCTGCTCAGTGCGGAAGCCCTGCGGGGCTGCCCAGAGAACCCACTGCTCCTCAGATGCTCCCGTGTCCCAGTCGCTCCACAACCTCAGGCTGGGCCAGTCCTCGGGACCCCTTCCCTGCCACCACTGGAGACTTGGCCCTGGCCGCGCTTGGCATCTCCTCCTCTCCACCCCCCTCCCTGCCTGAGGTCCCTTCCTTTCCCTGCCCAGTATCCAGCCAGATGGCCTCCTCTGTGGGCCGGCCTGGCCTCTGTGGCCTGCCCAGGGTCACCCGGAGGGGTAGTAGGGAGTATCGCTGTGGTAGTTGTAATCCGGGCACACCTTCTGGACCAGCCTATAGTCTGTGCTATAGAAGGCGATGTAGACGCAGACGACTTTGAAGGGCTGGGAGCAGCTCCAGGTGGCTGAGCTCTGAGCGTGGTCTCGGGAGCAGGTCTTGGCCGGGTCGTGGGTGCAGAGCGAGGTCCGGCGGCCCCGTTCCACCTTCTCCCACTCCATTCGGCAGTTGAAGATTTTGGAGGCCTTGGCTTCGATGAAGATCTGCTGCTCCTGGTGGAACTCTACAGCTTTACTGGGGGGTACGAGGCTGATGGAGATGTTGCCCTGGCCGGTGGCGTTGTGTCGGAAGTGGACGCTGAAGGTCCCGTTGCCGTGGTCCACGATCTTCCCGGTGACGAGCAGGTTCAGGGCCACTGTCTTGATGTTGGAGTAAAAGTCACCCCAGCCGAAGATTTTCTTCACCTTGGCCGAAGGCGGGGGGCTGTGGTTCGGGCGGTTGGGGGGCTGCCCAAGGACCCCCCATGCCTCCCCAGGTGGAGCCAGCAGCCCTAGGAGAGTGGAGTTGGCCATGGGGCGGGACTTGGGTGAGATGTGGCCCCGCTTCCGAGGTATCCGGGGCCGGGACTGGCTCTCATGGTCATCGTGCTCAGGGTCCTCTGAGCCGGGAGGGCCATCCTCCTGGCCATAGATGACCTGTGGGGGGAGTTGGGAGCAGAGTGAGAGCCCTGTCCCCGGAGGACCCAGGAGTTCTGGTCCCTGTTCCCCACCAACAGCCTGTCCCTTCCACTGACCTGAGGCTGAGGGACCCCCGCTAGGCTTTGGGTGTACACTCTGCCTTGTGTCATGGTCCCAGCTCACCTTCTGACATTCAGGTCACCCCCCCCTACCCCTCACCCCCGTCCTGCCTTTGGCCACTACTCAAAGTCTGGAAGGATGATCAAGAATTCTCTGGGGCGCCTGGGTGGCTCAGTTGGTTAACCGACTGCCTTCGGCCCAGGTCATGATCCTGGAGTCCTGGGATCGAGTCCCACATCGGGCTCCCTGCTCAGCAGGGAGTCTGCTTCTCCCTCTGACCCTATTCCCTCTTGTGCTATCTCTCATTCTCTCTCTCTCAAATAAATAAATAAAAAATCTTTAAAAAAAAAAAAAGAATTCTCTCCAGTGGACCAGTGAGACATTGTCCCTGCCCCTAGGGAGTCTCCAGTCTGATTGGGGAGGCCCAGCTCCCGATCTTGGGAGAGTCCTCATCAGATGTCAGAAGCGTAGCCTTGTGCTGATGGAGCCCCCCATCTTATAGGAGAGGCTATAAGGTCACAATTTCACAGAGGAAATTCCCCGCCTCTGAGAAGTTCACAAGGTGATAATGGGGAGGCATAGTCACTGCCCTCAAGGAACCCCGAGTCGAATAGGAAAGTTCCATCCCTATGCTGGGAGAGCCCCCGGGGTTGATGGGAGAGGTGCAGCCCCTGCTTTTTGGCACTTCCTCGTCTGTCGGATGAGACACCACCACCCTTAACCCTAGGATATTTTGTCCTCTGAGGCTAAGAGAACCAACAGACAATGGAATAAGAAAGCAGAGCTCAGTGACGTTTTCTGTCATGTACAAATGCAGTTAAGGTTTGGGCAGGAGGACTAGGAGGAGCCCTGCACTGAATTCCACACCCAGGATGGCCAAGATATGGAAGGTCAGAAACTCTGGGGGTCACCGATGATGATGTGCCCGGACACTATTGCTCCACGAGGCGGGAATTCTTATGCCCATTCTACAGATGAGGCCACCAGGATTCAAAGGCAACATCCCTACAAGGCTGAGTCACATAGGGTCCGCCCTCCCATTCCACCGCTCACTCCTGGCCTCAGGGACCAGATAGGTCCGTTTATGGAGGTTCTTACCCAAGCCCATCCCCACTCAGAATCTTATGCCAAACTGCCAAGGCTTGGCCGGCCTCTGCTGGATCGGCTCCAGCAACAGGCAACACCTGGGCAGGCCTCCTGGAGGAACTGTGGGGAGGGCCGGCAGGACAGCGTGACCCAGCTCAGACAGCGGCCGGCTCAGGAGGGCAGCAGGGAGTAGCCGAGGTTTCCTGAGGGCAGCCGCCTGGTGTGTGCTTACTCAGCTTCTAAAGAGAGTACTGGCCCTATGTGTCTGTGTCACTGGCACTAGGGGCACCAGCTCACAGCTAGGCAGCTTCGGGTTTGCTGGTGACCCCTGGGGTGAGGATGGGGGGATGCCTGAGGGCTGGGATCTGGAGGGCTCCAAAGGGGCCCTGGGGTCTCCATGTCTCTCCGTCCCGCCCCCCCCGCCCCCTCCCCCCGCGTTCTGGCCCCAGCCCATACCCTCAGAGGTGTGCCAGATGGCCCTCCCTGCTAGGCCCCAGGGGTAGGGTAGAGGGACAGCCAGGAGGGCCCGGGGCTGCAGCCCCGTGTTTACTTGGCCCTGAGGGTCGCCGCTGAATGGCTGGAGGGTGGGGAGAAGGGCCGCAGGTGCGGACAGGAGAAGGGAAGGGTGCTTCCACACTGTGGCAAAGGGGAGGTGGCACGAGGGGGGGTTGTTTTGAGGAAACAGGCAGGTCCAGATGTGGGGCCGAGGCTTCTCTACGGCAGGACTGGGGGCGGGGGGCCGGGGTGGGACTCCCGGGTGTCCCGGGCGGCAGGGACGCGGCGAGCGAGCGCACGGGGAGCGGGCTCTGGGGCGCTCCGCTCAGCTGCCGCGGGCGCCCGGGGCGGGAGCCGCCTGCCCAGGTCCTGTGGGGCTCGGGCTGCGCGCGGCCGGGAGAGGAGAGGAAAACAACAGGCGGGGAGGGAGGGAGCGGGAGGGAAGGCGCGAGCGGGGCCCGCGGGGGGCCGCCCCCCCCTGCCTGAACAGGCTCCGCGCGCCGGGGGACCCAGGTCCCGGGCCCTCGGGGTCCCCGAGGTCAGAGAAGAGCCCAGGGCCCCAGACCTGGCAGGTGGTCAGCTCCGCCACCCACCCCCACTCCCCTTCTGCGCGTCCCGGGGCGCCGGGACCGGGTCGAGTAACCCTTGGCGCCCCGCGGCTGGCCTTTTCCCTCGTGCTGGTCGCACCTCCCGCCGCCGGCGGCCGAGTGGGTGGGCCAGGCGAGCACCCTCTCCCCGCCCCTATTAACCCTTGCGGTCCAGTCTCGGTCCTCGGACCCGCCCTCTCCCCCGGCCTCCGGGCTTCCCCTCCATCCCGGGGATGTCGGGGGGGGGGGGGGGGGGGGAAAGAAGGGAGAAAGTTTCCGGGCTCTCCGCCGTCCTCCGGGCCCCCGCCCCTCCGCGCAGCTCCCCGCGGGCCACTCACCAGATAGAGGCTGCCCTGCACTAGGAACACGAAGCAGCAGCGAGTCAGTTGCATCTTCCTCCTTTGCTCTCGGGCCCCTTGCTCTCCTCTTTTCCTGCCGGGCTCCCAGGCCCCTGCCTCGCCCCTGCTCCTTCAGGCGCGCCGTCCCATGCTCCAGTCCCCGGCGGCTCGCGGCCCTCCCCTCTGCTGGCCGCCCGGGACCGACCCCGCCCCCTCCGGTCCAGCTGTGCAGCCGCCGCCCCCCTCCCCCGGCCCAGCTGTGCGCGGCGCGGCCCCCTCTCGAGGTCCCAGATGTGCGCCCCGAGCGCCTCGAAGGACCCCAGCCGCGCGGTGCCTCTGCCGCTCCAGATCTGCGCTCGGCGCCCCCCTCGGTCCAGCGGCGCCGCTCTCGCCCAGATGTGCTGGGGACCTGAGCGCGCGCCCGTCCCTGGCGCTAATTCCCCAGGCCAGACGGCCCCTCCCGCCCCGTCGCGGCGCGCCCCCTGGCGGACGCCCCTGGCCAAGCCGGGCCCTGCCGCCCGCTCCCCGCTCAGCGCCCCGCCAGACTGGAGCGCTCCTGGCGCCCAGGCGGCTCCCGCTTCCTCGTCCCTCCCACCGGCGGCGGCGGCGGCAGCGGCAGCAGGTACGGTGAGCCCAGCCGGTACCTCCGGAGTTAACTCCTCCCCTGCCGGCCCGCAGCCCGGGGACCTAGGACGAGGGGGGCAGGACGCGGGGGCGGAGGAACTCTCGGCGAGGAGGGGAGAGGGTGGTGGCCCTGGGATAGGGACCCTACCCTTTGCATCCCTCTGGCAAGACTCCTGTTCCTCCGCAGCGGGCATTGGGAATCAGCTGCCCTACCCCGAGCCCCAGGAGACCTGGACTTGGGAAAGGTTATTTTTTCCAAACCCATTCCTACAGCCAAAAAAGAACGTCAATAACGAGGAGCCTGTCCCCACAGCTGAAAGTCACTTTCTTTCCGCAAGACTTGCTTCTGTGAGGAGGGAAGTTCTTCTAGGTGTCTAGCCTCTACTCCCTTGTTATAATGTCAGTTTCTTTCCTCTTCTACTTTCCTCAGAGGGGCTGGGATAACCCCCACCCTGTCCAATCACTGTGACAGGAAACCTTTGGCCAGAGCCCTGGGTTGAAAAGGTCACTAGGGGCCGGGCTGAATTCTGGGGCTGGGGTTAGAGGTAAGCCTCCTGAGAAGCTGAGGACTGAGGTGGGCAAGGTCTCCCTGTGTCTGCCGTGTCTGCCTTCTTCACTACTTCCCCTCCCTGCGACTCAGGGAGTGACCAGGCTGGGACATTGTGCTCCTATCCCCACAGGGTCCTTCCTTATCTCTGACCTCTGCATACCTCCAGGGCAGGGAGGAAGAGCAGGCCCCTGATCTGAGACCCCCAGTGGTGGGTCCCATCCTCCATCATCCCACTCGTATCCATGTTTCCTTGCTGGCATTCCAGGACCCCTCTAGTCCTTAGGAAAAGCAAAGGTCAAGTCCTAGCACCCCTTGGAGGCTTGTGAGGGTGAGGAGGTACCCCAGCAGTTGGAGTGGCCCCAGCTTGGGCTGGGGCCCAGGGAGAACACGGAGGGAGGGCACTCTGCTCTGTGGCCCTCCAGGCCCAGCTTGGTCTCTGGCCGCAGCCCCCAGCACGCACCCAGCCTCCTCCCCCACCATCTGCCAGGCGGGTGCGCGGGGAATGCAGATGAATCTTAATATCAGCCTGGGCCAAGTGCGATGAGGGAGACAGATTCTGCAGAACCCAGACAGCATCGCAGAGCCCCCTGCGTTCCCCAGGCATCCTGGGCAGTACCAGAATGCAGCAGCCCTCCCCTGGTGGGGGGATGTGTGTGTGTGTGTGTGTGTGTGTGCATGTCTGTCAAAGACCCCCAAAGTCAGGGGAAGAAGGAACAGATAAATCTTTGGCCTCTGAGCCTCTGGTCCGGCTGGGAGGAAGAAGCTGTCGGCCTGAGCGTGGGCAGCTGGTTCCAGCGCTCAGCCAGGCAGAGGCGTAGCTGGGCCCACTCCCTGTCCATCCCCAGAAGGTCCTATCCCCAGGACAGCAGTGCAGCTCAGGAGAATGAGCACAGGTTTTCAGGCCAGACAATCCTGGATTCCACTCCAAGCCCGGCTGTGTGACCTTGGGCAGGTTGCTTGGTTCTCTGATGCCAGTTTCCTGATCTGTTGTTGCAAGAACTAAAAGAGACAAAATGTGCAAACAAAGCTCAGGCACAATGGCTGGCGGACAGTCGTGGGAGTGCAATAAAGGGAAGTTCTCGCTTTTCTACTTCCCACACATTAGCTCTGGCTGTGCCTCCTGCCAGGCTTGCCCTCCCTGCCCTCTCGGCCGTTTCTGGCTCTCACTTCCTTCGGGCTCCCCCGCTTCATTCATCCATCTAGCATCTAGGCTGTCTTCGGTGCCAGGTGCGAGGCCAGGGTCTGGGATACAGAGATGGATGGGACACCATCCCAGCCCTCAAGGATCTCATGGGCTAGTGTGCAACCGAGACACAGAAATCAATGATGATAATTCAGAGTGGTGAGTGGAATAACGGATCCCTGTAACAGGCGTTATGGCTGCACCAAGTACGGTGCGGGCAGGGTCCGGGAGCATCAGGGATGGCCTCCTGGAGGAGGTGACGCCAAAGCTGTGAGGAGGAGTCAGCCAGGCAAGGGCCATTCCTGGCAGAGGGCACCGACTGGTCAGAGGTAGGAGGCTGGAAGCAGAAGCTGTGTGCTGTCACTGGAGCACAGAGGAGTGGGGGTGGGGGAGAAGAGGCAGGAGCGGGAGGCTCTCGTGTGTCGGGTCATGCTAGGACCTTTGAAGGGTTTTCAGGGGGCTGGTGAATATAGTCAGATTGTATTTTGGAGAGACTGGAAAGAGGAGAGACTAGAGGGAGGGAAGGGGAGGGAACCGGTTAGGGGATGGACGCAAGGGTCTGGGGACAGAGGGGGTACCCCAAGGATGTCTTTAGGAGGCCAAATAATCAGGTTGTGGTTGTTGCTGAGATGAGAGAGGAAGGGAGAAAGGGAGTTGAGTATAAGTTTCTGGCGTGGGCAACAAGGCAGGATGCTTGCTGAGGTGAGCATCAAAGGCGGGGGGCGGGGGGCAGGGAGGGAAGTGGGTTCTGGGGCCTCCAGGGGCAAGGAGGGCAGGCAGGCTGGTCCTGGAAGCCGTGGCAGTGGTGGGGTTCTCACAATTGAGCGTGCCAAGCAGAGTGGGGGTTCCTACAACACAGGCAGATTCTAGAATCCCACCCCAGGGAGCTTTTCAGGAGACGGGAGCCCCAAACTATGTATTTTTATAAGCCCCTGCTGGGTGATGCCAATAGAGGTTGCCTCTGGACTTCGCTCTGATAAACCCTGGTGTGTGGGGAGTGTCAGGAAAGAGGGAGGAACCACTGCTCAAAGGAACCGAGCGGCCCGGCAAGGGAGAGACGGAGAAGTGACCACTGGGTTTGGCTGAGATTCCTCTGGTAGCTGTACCCTACCTTCGTCCCTCTGGCTGCTCCCAGGGTGGGAAGACAGAGCGACAGTGAACTCTGTGCACAGCTGTGCTGGAGACAGCACCCCCCTGCCCCCCCCCCCCCCCCATGGCTAACCTCCCCGTGTCCCCAAGGCTGCGACCCCACCATGCCAGGGGCATAGGGCAGCTGCTCAGTGAAGGGTCAGAACTCAGTGCACGAGGCCCGCCCCCCGGTCCCCAGGTCCTGGCCCCCTTGGTGCCTCCACGGCGCGCTGGGTGCGGCTGGCCTTTGCTTAGCCCCTCTGCTTGCCCCTGCTTCGGCCTCACCCTGGGCGGGGTCCTGTCCGCCTCCCTCTCCTCCTCCTGCCCCCCAGTGCAGCAGGAAAGCAAACAGCACAGGCGGTGCCTGATCGGCGCTTATCGAATGGATGTGAAATGGGGTTCCTGATGCTTTGAAAGGCAGAGAGTGGATGCCCTTGAGCCAGCTGGAGCCAAGAGTTCTTGGGGTGGGGGGAGATGGCAGCAGATCCTGATTGTTAACAATCTCTCATGTTTTACCTGGCAATTTGCAAGGTGAAAATGTTGTGATGGAGTGGTATGCACGGAGGACTCAGGGAGCCCAGAGGGAAACCCTAATTCAAATGAGGGGGCCAAGGACTCGTGGCAGAGAAATTGGTCCTGTGATATGAGGATCGGCCCAGGTGGGAGGGGAAGGAAGGAACCTTTCTGGAAGAGGAAGCGACTGCAAAGGCCAGAGATGAGAGCAATGGGAGTGGGGTTCCGAGAGGCCGAGATGAAAGGATGATCTGTTCCACAAATAGGCATCGGGCCTCGACTTTTATGTCGGGCCCCGGGCTGGGTGTGGGGGTACAGCTGTGATCGGCAGTCCTTAGGTGCACGCAGAATTTGGGCTCTGACAGAGACAGAGATGAACCAGCCAAGCACACGGAAACACGAGCTCTAAGATGGTGGCAAGTGGTGTGAAGGTAGAACAGCAAGTTCCCAGCGAGACGGAAGCTCAAGAGGGGCCAGGAAAACACTGCGAGACATGACATTTTAGCTGGGATCCAACGGCCGGGAGGCCTGGGCCGCCGCACAGCGGGGGAAGGGGCTTCCAGGCAGAGGAGACAGGACATGCTAGGACCCTGGGGCCAGGAAGAGTCCAGCGCCTCGGGGTGTGGCCCAGGAGGGGAGAAGGAGACCGAGAGCCGGCCGGGCGGGCGGGGCTGGATGGCCCGGGGCTTTGTGAATCTAGTTAAAGATTTTGGGTTTCATCCTGTGATTCAGGTGCTTTGGGTCGATTGCAAGTTTTAAACGGGGTCGGATCTGCACTCAGAACACTCGCTAGAAAGATCACTCTGATAACAGCGTGGAGGGTGAATTTGGGAGGGGGTAAACTGGAGGCTGGGAGGTGAGGATGGGCTGATTTAGGGCAGACTCCAGGGGATGGGACCGATGGAATGGCCTTGAAAGATGTTTAAGGGGTGCGGTGGAGAGGAGTTTGACTTCAGGGCACAGGGTTGAGGAGGCAAAGACGATCCCTGGCTTTCTGGCCCGGAGAACGGGACTAAAAGCGGGTTTGCTGGAGGAGATGCAGCACCCATCCTCAACAGGTGGAGTACCAGGTGCTATGGTGTGCTCAGGGGCAGTGAATAGCTGGGGGCAGAGTGCAGGACCCCCTAGAGGGACCAGACTGGGAGGTGTAGGAGCCTGGAGGATCAGCAGAGGTGAGATTGGGAGGAGCTTGCACAGAACAGAGCACAGCCAAGTGTGCAAAATGAGGCTGCCAGGGCCGGTTGTAGAGGAAGGAGTGAGGGAAGAGAGGGGGGCACTAGGACAGCGGAGGGGCAAAGGAGCCAGGGAAGCAGGTGGGAGACCGCTGGCCCTGAGAGCCCTGAGGGAAGCTGCCCACTCACATCCCAAGCCTGCATGCCACAAGCTTTGAGAGGTCATTTTCTCTATGCCCCTGCCTCTCTCAGGATCTCACTAGCCAAGAGGGACCTTCGCCTGGCTGTCAAGGCTCCCACATGTGCTCTCCTAGAGGGGGTGAGGGCGAGCACATGGACTCCAGCAGGCCTGGATTAGGGCGCATCTCTGAGATCTGCTGTCTGGGTGATCTTGGGTGAATCTCTCCTCTTCTTCGGGCCTCAGCCTCCCTGTTAAGGGGGATCAGAGTGGCCATCTCACGGGGTGGGGACTGATCAGTGAGAGAGCATTCAGCTTTCTACTGGGCTCATAGTACCCCCCCACCCCGTCTTTGGTCAGAACTGAGCTAGTGGAGAGGGCTTTGTAAACAGAGAAGCACTGAACAAAAGGCGTCTGGCCATGCTCCTTGCTGCTACATCTCAGTATCTTCAAAGGTGAGGAGCAAGGGGGAGAAAACAAGGCCCGAGCTGGGCCACTAAACTGCAGGACACGTTGGCAGGGAGCCGACACCTGGCACCAGGTCACCTGTCCGCCACCTGTCGGCTGGACACGGGTCGCTGTGGTCAACACCAACTCCCGCAGGGGGCGATGGAGAGATTGCGCGGGCGTGGCGTGTCGAGGCGAGTGGGGTCAGCGCGCCACCTGGTGGGCACTTGGGGCTCCCGGGGAAGGCGAGGACCTTCGCCCACCGCGCACCCCCACCCCCCACCCCGCGCCTGCTGGTGCGCAGACCTCCCCGCCCGCCCTGGTCCCGCGCCCCGCGTCCAGGCGCTTCCTAAAGCCCCCTTAACCCATGGCGAGTGCTACTCAGAGGCGTTGTTACGCGCCCCAGGTCTGAAGTCAGATGGCCTGGGTCCCAGCCCTGGGACCGCTATATGGCTTGGGCAAATGACTTCACCTGTCTGTGCTTCAGTTCCCTCGTGGGGACAATAACAGTATCCACGGTTGTTGAGAACAGCGTCTGGCACATAGTAAGTGCTCAGTAAATGCTGGCTGTTACATTCGCGTTCAGTTAGTTACTCGTTCAACCACGGATTTTCTTTCTTTTTTTTTTTTTTAAAGATTTTATTTATTTATTTGAGAGAGAGAGAATGATAGAGAGCAAGAAAGAGAAGAAGGTCAGAGAGAGAAGCAAACACACTGCTGAGCAGGGAGCCCGATGCGGGACTCGATCCCCGGACTCCAGGATCATGACCTGAGCGGAAGGCAGTCGCTTAACCAACTGAGCCACCCAGGCGCCCCAACCACGGATTTTCAAACGCCGCAGCTCCGTGGGGGAGGTAGCCTCAGCTGCCAGGGGGAGAGGGGCTCCTATGACTTGGTGCCCGGAAATGAGCCTCGGGTTTTGAATTTATGAAACGGGTCAATATAACATCTGCAGTGAGAAGTTCCCACCGCACGTTCTCCCGCACCCCTGGTCCTCCGGCTTGCCTCCTGAGTCGCGGCCACACCGCCCCGAATACAGGGATGCACGCCCCTCTGGACCCCCCCCCCGCCATAGACAATGGGGCCAGAGCTCCAAAGGGCAGCCACTTCCGGAGGTCGGGGAGCGTCCCGCCCCCCCACCCCAAAAGGCTGGTGGGGCGCTTCTGCCCCTCACCGGCCGACTGTCGCCAGGGCGTCCGGGACGCGCCGGGCTGCGCCTTCCATTTCCAGGCCTGTGGTGACGCCTGGCGGCAGAGGGAGGGACAACCGCGACCTCGACCCTGCAAGGACGCCCTGCGGAGAAGCTCTTAAGGGCGGCGCTGGGCACCGCTAGGTAGGAGTTGGGGGGTGGGGATGGGGAGCAGGCGCTGTCAGAGGGATCCAGGAGGTAGAAGAGCTTCCCGGGGCCGCATGGACCTGGGCTTCTGTTAGAGAGATGGAATCTGGGGCTTTCCATCCAAGCTAGATCACAGATGGAGCAGGGGTAGTGAGGGGATTGGGGTAGGAGCCAGATGAAACACCAGGGAGTTCAGACGAAGACTTCCCTAAGTTTTCTCCCTGCACCCCATTTGGGGTCATTATTGTTCCCCTCTGGTGCTTCAGTGCCCCAAGATTTCAGTGGGAGTGGTGTGGGGCAGGGCCTGGGGGCAGGGTGGGGAGTGAGCCTAGGAACAGCCACAGCCTGAGAGGGGCCTCAGTCTGCAGCCGTGGAGGCCCGAGGACCAGCAGCAGACTTGGAGAGGCAGCGGGAGGGACGTCCCCTGGAGATGCTTTTCTGATCCCTGTTCTGTCCTGGACCACCAGGGGAGTGTGGCTGCCCACACCCACTTCCTGCCAACTCAGCACCAGCCTACTCCTGGCCCTTGCAGGCCGGTAGGACCTGACCTCAGCCCGAAGGCATAACCTCCTCACTCCTGAACGCCAGGCCTGAAGTCAGCCACCTCCAGGAGTTCACAAACTGTGCCAGCTCAGGGAATGCAAAATCACACTCCGCACATGCTGACCCGCAGACATGTGGCCTCCTGTGTTCCCCACTGCACGAAGGGCCCCACCCTCCAACTCGGAGGTGCCAGCCTCACTGTGGGCCTCTGTCCCTGGTGCCCAATAGTGTTTTCTCCACCACGCGGCAGGCTTCATGGCTTCACCATTGCTCACTGGGGCCACAGCAGCCCCCCAGTGGTCTGTCCCCACCATTCCTTCCCTACCCAGGGGGAGAATGATTTCCAAGATGCTAACGAGATGGTGTCCCTCTCCTGTTTCAAATCCTTGGAAGTTTGGCCACAGCCCCAAACTAGCCAAGCCAGACTGAGAACGCTCCCTAAACATTACCCAAATTCTCTCCCTGAATTGCACAACCCAGTGAGGTCGTTTCTATTACTGCCACATTTTACAGAAGAGAAAACAGACTTCAAGAGACAAAGTGACTTTCCCAAGGATCCCGTGAATACTCTTCAGAGCTGGGATGTGAACCCGGGCGGTCTGGCTTCCGGAGCGCACACTTTCGCACCGCACCAGGGTGCCCGGGAGTGAGGAGATTCCTTTTCTTTAATAGCACAGATGAACACTTTTAATTTCCATAGAAATGTTTCTGTTTACAGCTTTTCTTCTACTTTCCTTTACTTATAGCAAGGGATACTGTTTTCCCATTTATGGGAGTCATACACTTGAAACTGAATTTCACTTTAGGGAAAAGAAGTCGCGAAGTGAACGACAGGCGCTCAGTACACACCAGCACCGGACCAGGTGTTGGCCTACACGCGGGAGCGCCGGCCGCGGAGAAGGGCAGTCTCCTGAGCACTCCTACGCGTGCTCCGGCCCTGCTTACCTGGCCAGCAGCTCTCTCCTCTTCCGTCCCTACCCTCGCCCCCTTGCCGGGGCCTTGGAACCGCCTGCAGCTCCCCCCACACACTAGGCTTTGTCTGGCCCTGGTGCCTTTATGCACACTGACCTCCGGTCCCGGCTGCCCGGCAGCACCTGCTCACCTGCGGCGGCTTCCCCAGCTCAGGCAGCATCTCCTTCCTGAAGCTTTCTTGAAATGGAGTCGCCATGTCTCCCACCACTGTTCCCCCAGAGTCACCTGTCCCCAGAGCCCTGTTGCAGTTTGTTATTTCTCCTTCCTTCCCCAGAAGACAGGGACAGCTTTTTCTTGTCCTTCTGAAACTCTGTCCTGCTGACCGTGGCTTTCTGGTGCCCTTAGAATAACGTTCAACCCCGTCACAGTGGCCTCCAGCGCCCTCCAGCGGGGCTCCACTCGTAATGTCCCTCCTCAGGGAGCCCTTCCCTGGCAGTGCCCCCCTACAGCAGCCTGGTGCCCGCCCGGGGAAGCCATCACTCCCAGCCCATCACCCCACCATCGCCCCCAGAGAGTTCACCGCCATTTGGAAGATCCTCGTTTCCTCTCTACTGCCTCCCCTTCTCCAAAAGCCCCGTGAGGGCGGCGGGCATCCTGACGGCTGGCTGATTTGCCCGGGGAGTCCGGCTTCGCACAGGGCAGGCAGTGAACGTGTGGTGGGTCCCATTCTTCCTGCTTGTTGAGCAAATGGCCTTAGAGAAACAAAGACAACACTCTTTCAACCATGTTGGTGACCTCAGGGGTGTGTGACTGGAAAGGGAGAGAGGAGATTATCAAAGTTTTCTCTAGATCCCTCTGGTTTGTTTAAGCTGTTGCAAAGAACATGTAGTACTACGGCTTCTAATTAAAAAGAAAATCCAATAAAGTTAATAAAAAAAAGAAAGGAAATAAATTAAAGTTTTCATTTCCTGGGGAAACCTAAGAAAAAAGCGGAAGGCTTCATGTGGGAAATTGGTGTGTCGGGGAGCACAGGGTGTCTCCTGAGGCTGGGCGTGGGGGTGAGCTGAAGAGGATGGAGGGTACGGTGGCAGAAGAGACAGGGAGATTCTAGAATCGTTATAGGAAGGGTCTGGGTGGAAGGGGTGGGAGGCAGAGGTGGAACCCGGAGGCGTGTCTAGAGTCAGCTGGAGGTGGGTTGATCTGGGGTGGTTGGTGGGGAGCATGGCCGGCGGGGGTCACTTGGGAATCTGGGGCCATCCCTTGGCACCACCCCTGGGACATAACCCGTCCCGGAGTCCAGTCCCTGGCCCAAGCCCCTGTGGGCGTTAGTCATCTCCCCTCTCTTGGCTTCAGTTTTTCCAACAATAACATAGGGGTTGACACAGGAGTCACCAGGGTTCTCCCAGCTTGGATGGCCGCATCAATGGCGCTGACTCCTGGGACCCAGGGAACTCGTGTCGTCTGGCCAGAGCCCGCAGCTGCCCGCACCCCGCTCCCGCGCATGACAGAGCTCTGAACGGGCAGCCTCCGCCTCTGGCCAACAGAGGGCGCTGCGGCGGCGCCGCACCCGGCCGACTCCGCGCGATCCAGAGCCGCTCGCTGCGGGCTGAGGTCCTGGGTGTGCCCCGGCTCTAACTGCCTCCCCATCCACGGATCCTTCTCTCTGCTCCCCTGGTCACGCCAATGTCCACAGGACTCGGGTGTCCGGTTCTCTGGGCCTCGGCCGAAGAGGGCAGGCTGGATCTGGAGCCTGAAGGGCTCAAGAAGTCATTTCTTCCATGCCCCTGCCTCTAATCCCTGCCTCTCCTCTCCCTCCCTGGAGTGGCCCCCCCCTTCCCGCCCCCCGCCCCCCAGTACAGAGCTGGCTGGGTCCCAGCCCCGACATCTGTGGGCAGGATCAGCCCCGAGCTGCAGGCTTCTCACTCCCGTGTCTTGCTTCATCTCATCCCAAGAAAGTTCTTCCTTCCTTATTTCATGCCTCATTGGCTCTGCCATCCCAGACCTGGCAGGCTCTTGGGAGTGTGTTGTTCCAAGATCAGAGGAAGTTCTGCTGCCTCTCGGATGCCTCATTTGACCCTCCTGGAATTCTGGCCATCTGGGCTACTCTCCCTGGAGCTGACGGGGCACACAGGTGGACCAGGTCCTCACCAGAACATGGAGGACTCCCGCTGCCTGCGGGCCAAGGAAAGGGGCTCCCACTGATTCCGGGGGCTGAGCAGGTCCAGACTTGATGTGTGAAGTAGAGAAATCACTCTCTGGCTTGGCTGTTGCCCAGCTGCCAAAAGGGAAACCCATGTGTCCCTGCCTCGCTGGCCCTCTGTGGTCCCCAGGATCACTCCCCAGCAGGACTGGGGCCCCAATTAAGCTGTTGGTCCAGGGTCTGTCGTGGGCCAGTGGTGGGAGTGAAGCCTGGCTGGTGGGGCTTCAGGAAAACACAATCCAGGGCAAACTTCCCAGGAGGAGCCCCAGCCACATGACACGTGGAGTGGGGAGTGTCTCTCCCCCAGGCACTCGGGGCTGGGATGCTGAATGAATGTGGAGGGAGGAACTGAACGGTCAGCACCATGGGCCCGTGCGGACAAAGATCCCACACCCCAAGCCCCTCCCCTGTGTCCCCTTCCCCATGTGGAGTCCTGTTCTCAGGATGCGGATGAACCTCAGTTGGCTCTGGGAATCGGACCAACGGGCAGCTCCTGTTCAGGGTGTCCTACACTGTCATTGGTCCCTGAGTCCAGATGGAGCTCCCGCCTGTGTGCTTTAGAGACACAGTGCAGGATGTGGACATGTGTGGAGAAGCTGTATGGGCAAGTCTTGTGCTGGGCGCTTGATCAGTTTGCCCAGATCTGTCACCGCGATGGGGCGGCAGGGGGGCACCGTGGTGAAGACTCTGTCCAATCCAGCTTCAAATCTGGGCAAGGACAGCCCTGCACACTTGGCCTCACTTTCCCCACCCATAAAGTAGGGAAAACAGTATCTTCAGCCACACAAGGTTGCTATAAGAAGTGAACGGTAGAGTATGTAGTAATAACCAGAGCAAACGGTGAGTAGTACCCGAATTAATCCATCTGACCCTCACTGAAAGCACATGAGGTTGCTTCTGTTACTATCCTCACTTTCGTGAGACAGAGCCCTTGCTCTGAAGGAGCTTCCCGTCCAGTGGGAGGCAGAGAACTAGGCAGAAATCCTTGGAGCCAGGGGCGCCTGGGTGGCTCAGCCGGTTAAGTGTCTGACTTTGGCTCCCATCATGATGTCAGGGGCCTCGGATGGAGCCCCGTGTCAGCAGGGAGTCCATTCGTCCCTCTCCCTCTGCCCCTCCTCACGCTCACGCAGCTCTCTGGCTCTCTCCCCCTCAAATAAATAAATGAAATCTTAAAAAAAAAAAATCTCGGGAGCCAAATTAGTCTGTACTGTTCGATGAATGAGAATTCAGACCATAAATGTTCAAGCTCTCTTTTGGTCCTCATAACCCCCCGCGGTGAACCCATGTTACAGACTAGCAAACCAAGGCCCAAGTCTGCGACACTCGCCCAAAGGCTCGCAGCAGAAAGGGTGCAAGCACCATTGTCTGGGCCTGGTGCACAGGCTCCTCCCCCTAAAATAAACAAAATATAATTTAGACCCAAGTGCTCTCCACGTAATCTGCTAGTACCTTCTTTTTTTTTTTTTTTAAGATTTTATTTATTTATTTGACAGAGATAGAGAGAGGGAGAGCACAAGCAGGTGGAGCGGCAGGCAGAGGGAGAGGGAGAAGCAGACTCCCCGCTGAGGAAGAAGCCTGACGTGGGGCTCGATCCCAGGACCCTGGGATCGTGACCTGAGCCGAAGGCAGCCGCTCAACCGGCTGAGCCACCCAGGCGCCCTCTGCTAGTACCTTCTTACAAATGGGAGATCGCAGGCCCCAAAGCCCTCTGCAGCCCCTGTACAGATACCGGGGCCAACCCTGTCTTTCCAGCCCTCTGCTCAGCGTCTGGAGTTGTGGGGTGAGGAGTGGTGATTTCTGCCTGATTCACCCAGGAGGTGACATCTGAGGGGGTACTTGAGGCGTGTGCTGTCGGGAGGGAAGCCCATCCGGGAAGAAGGCAGAGCCACCCAAGGAGGCTGTGCTGAGGGTTACTGGGGCAAGGTCTGGGCCAGGTGGCCACGTGAAGCCAGAAAGTGAGGGCGGAGCTCAGTGGGGAGAAGGTTCCAGCTGCAGGACTGCAGTGGCCTGGGGACCCCCTGGGGGGAAAGCTTCATGAGTGCTGCCTCCTGTGAGGACCCCTGCCAGTCTTGCCCATTTGAGGGTCTGGCAGCCAGCCGGGGCACGGAGACCAGTGCAGGCCCCAGGCCCCTGGGTGAAGCTGAGTTGGGTGTGCCGAGTGCACTGGGGCTGTGGGTGTGTGTGACTCTCCCTTAGGCCTCATCGGGATGGGGGGAGGGGGTGGAGAGCAGGAAGCCTCTAGAGAAGGCGCAGCACCCCCTGAGATCAGAATCCGGGGTTGCTTGGAAGTGACATACCAGGAGGCACATGTAAATCAGATGTAAGTGATATGCAAATGAGCAGACTTCTTCCTGGCCTGGGCTGAGGCCCCGGCAGTCCTCGGGGCAGGGGCAGTGGAAAGTGGGGGGTCTGGGGGTGCGGGGAGCAGAGCTCCTTGTCACCTTGCTCTCTCCCAGCTCAGGGATTAAGGCTCAGAACCCCAGGAGACTCCATGGCCCGGGGAGGCTCCCAGGTGCCACCAGCCTGATCCCCAGCTGTGGGAGTGTCTTGGGAAGGGGGGAAAGGGGGGAGGGAGGGGGGCTGGGAGCTGGGTGGGCGCTCCCAGCCCTCCGAGGAGAATGGATGTCACAGTGACAGCTGGCCCAGCCTGCATTCGATGGTCAGGCACAGTTGCTGGGCACAGGACAGGGATCAAGGGCAGACAAAAGGCCTGGAGGTGGGCATACAGGGTCCCTGGGGTTGCCCCTGGGGCTTGCTCTGAAGCTTAGAGCACAGATCGATGGATCTGGGGGAGACTCACACACAGCCCTCTGACACCCCCCTCTCTGTGCAGGAGACCCCAGGCCTGGGGAGGGCATGCAGAACACCGAGCACGACTTCATGGGGCTCAATGGGCCCAGGCTCCCCACCTCACCAGGGGTCCACATCCTGACGCATGTGCATTGCACTGCCTGCAGAGTCTCCGTGGGGAGCCTGCTCCAGCATCTAGAACCACTCACCTGGGCACCCCCATTCCCCAGCCCTGAGCACAGGCACCCGACATAGGCCCACAGGTGTTCACAGCCTGCAGTGGGGCCTTCGCCCACCCCCCTTCCCTTGCACCCCTGCACGTGTCTACTGACAGGCGGGGCGCATGGTGTCCTGGCCCCCGTAAGCCCCCTGCCGTACTGCACTCATCCTGGGCACGCTGCCATCTCTCTGCCTCCAGTTTCAGGTTCACACGCAGTTGGGGGTCCAGCTGCCTCCAGAGTTGGGGGTCTGGTGTTTGTCTGACTCCTGGGTCATATCTCCCCCGGGACAGTTCTCTTCCCCGAGGCAGGGACTACGATCCTTCCCTTCCACTGGGGGCCCTGCAAGCAGAAGCCCAGTATGGCCCATTGGATGACAGCTCCCTGAGGGCCTCCTGAGAGCAGGGGTTATGTCTGCTCCACCGACAGACGGACAGGACAGATGGACCGATTGCCAGCCCCTCTCAGAGCCGGCCTGGGGCTCTGCACAATCCTAACCCTAAGGGGGTGGGGGGTGGACAATCAGCCTTAGAGCATGACTAAGCCAAAGGTCAAAGGTCAAAGGTCAGCATGGCTGGAAGGGAAATCCAGCCTGACCAGGACCCAATCCTGCCGGGAGGTATCCCCCGGCCCCAGGAACCATGCCGCCTTGGCCACAGGTCCCTCTTGCTATTCAGCCAGGTGGGGTCCTGGGAAACAGTGAAACAGGGCCTGTCCAGGGACCCATACCCCTTCCTTCCAGAAAGTCCTTAGTATCAACCTCAACCCTCTCACGCTGGAGCACATCCTCTCATTTGGCTTCATGGGGCTCTCACGTGAGGTCTCCTGACCTTGCAGTTTTCCAAGATGTACTGTCGTCCCTTTTGTAACTAAAGGGGAAAGCCTGAGGGCCAGAAGGGACTGCAGTGACCCTCCTAAGCCCATCCCGTCGTGGGAAGACAGGCCAATAGAACAGAAAGGGCTTGCCCAGGGCCCACAGGAATTGAGGGGAGAGGCCTGAGGCCTCCCAGAACTTGTTCCTAGACCCTCCTTGTTCTAGCAACCTCTCTTGGGTCTTCTTCCAACCCTGCTCCTGCCCTCAGGCCCCTCCTGACGGTGAGTGTGGACCTGTGGTCTCAGCCCAGTGCCCCAGTGAGCACTGCCCCCTGAGGTCAGCAGCTGAGTGAGCTTACAGCTGGGGGGAGGGCAGGGGGCAGCAGGGCTGAGCCCCAGGGGAGACTCCGTGGGCAGCTGACTGTCCCCAGGCCTGGCCACACCACAGAGGTGTGCCTGAGGTGGGTGGGGGTGGGGGTCCCGCCACCCCAGCAGCGGTGGCCTCATCCAGGAAATGGCAGGCAGCCTGTGAGTGTTTCAGGATGTCACAACCCGCTCCCCTCTCCTTTCAGCCCCTTGGGAGGAGTGGGAAGCAGGGCGGGCGACCAGCCCCAGCACTGGCAGGAGGCAGACCCTCTCGTAGGGACCCTCCAGCCTCATGGAGAAAACACTGCCCTGACCTCAGGCATCTCTAGGGTGAAGGGGAGACACCGCCCCTGCCCTCAGGGAGCCCAGGTCTAGAGCAGACAGCCCGTCCCACTTTCCTTTAATTCATAAGTCCATCCTTCCCCTTGCGGTCCGTGTAATGTCTGTCTGCCCCCAGGGCTGGGGTCTCTGTGAGATCCTCATCGGACTTGTTTGCGGATCTCTCCGCACCAGCACTACACCCGGCCCCCCCGCGGGCGCTCACTGAGAGATGCTGAAGTGAACAGTATGTGCGGAGTCCCAGTCTGGCTTCTGGGGGGAATGCGCTTCTCCCCTTGCAGGTCCAGGAAGTCTCCAGGAGCTACTGATTCTCCTCCTAAACACAGACGTGGCCCCTGCCTGGGCTCCCTGCCTCCCTCTACCCCTGGGGGGGGGGGGGGCAGCCCTTCCAATCTCTTCTCACCACAGCCAGAACGGTCCTTCTAAAACCTGTACCTGAAACTGTCATTTCCGAGCCTTAAACCTTCCATGGCTCCCCACTGCCCCAGGAGCATCCCGACTCCTTGCCTGGCACTCAGAGCCTTTCACACCTGGCCTCACAGGACCTCCATCATCCCAGCCTCAAAGTTCTCCCCAGTGGTCCCAAGCCTCACCCCTCCCCCCTGCGTGCTCTGGACTCCTGTAACCTGTGTCTCTCTGAGCATCCATTAGGACCTGGAAGTCTCGGGCACAGGGCCTGGTGCCTGCTCACCTGCAAATCTCTGTCTGCACACCAAGACACAGACTTGGAGAGAGGGGCCAATGGCCTCCCCCTATGAACACCCAGCCCACCCCCATGCTGCCTCCCAACCACCCACCCAGAGCTCTGCTCGCCACCTTCTAAGTCCCTTCCTGTCACCTGTCACAGTCTGGGATGATCCTGTTTGCTGGTTGCCTACATGATCAGTGTCCATCTCGGCCACTAAAGTGTGAATTCGAGATGGTTCAGACTGGGTCTCTGCCTGGCGAAAGCCGGGCACTACTCTTGTGGGAAGGATCGAGGAGGGCGCTGGCGGAGCAGTTACGGTATGCCAACATGGGTTTAGGGGCTCAGCACGGACGCCATCTTACAGACACAGTAGCAGAGATCTCAGCCACCTGTCCGGGGGCCACAGGGGCCTCCTCCAGACCTGCCCCCCCCCACTTCTGCTCCCACTGTTCCTAGACCCATCTCCTGGCTCTCTGCTTGGAGGCTGAGGGGAATTAGAGATGAGAGGGGGGCAGTCAGCCGCTGCCATAGCTGATGGACAGCTGTGACCCAGGCAGGGTGGGAGCAAGGTCAGACAACAGAAAGAACTTTCAGACCCTGGCTCCTTGGGGGACCACAACTGGGTTTTGTTTCTGTACACAGGAGTGAATGAGTGAGCTTGTTCGCTGGAGAGCAAGGAAGGACTCTCCTTGTCCAGCCCAAAGAGTCTCTGCCGGCACGGTTAAGGACTGGGGACATCTGGCTGGAGGCAGGGGAATGGCAGAGATGAGTTCGTGGGGGACTTCTTGGGGCCGTGCTGGGAGAGAAGGAGTTAACCTCCCCCCCACACAAACCCACACAAAGCCTGCTTGCTCAGGCCTCTGACCGGTGTGTGCTTTGGCTCAGGGAGTTGGCTGTGTGTGCCTGAGGTGTCCCCTCTCTGCCCTCCTGTCCCACAGGCCGGCCAGCCAGCTGCGCAGTTGTCTGGGGCTGTGTCTGGGACGACGGGGCGTGAGAACATCTGGGGCTGGGTCTGCAGAGCTGCGAGCCAGTGCAGCAGGATGGGGGCTTCCCGGGCCTGGGGACCCAGGGCTGCGCTCCTCCGGCTGGCGGTGGCCTCTGCCTGTGCAGCGTGTGAAGGCAGAGGGAGCAAGCCTGCTGGCCCAGACCTGGGCACGCAGCAGTGTTGGTGGCCTTGCTTTGAGAGAGGATGAGCATTAGGGACAGGCTGCTTTCAGACTGAGGATGCATGTGGGAGAGCAGGCCAGGTGCTCTCCTGTGATCTTGGCGCTGCTGGGGTGTGACACAAGGGCCACCTTCACCCGCCCCCAGCCTCAGTGGACTCATCAGACTAGGTCAGGGTTCAGGTCTTTGCTCTTAATAGCCCGTTCACACCTCCTAGCGCATATTCCAGATGTAACTGACGACTTGGTTAATGTTTGTGTCCCTGACTCATCGGAGATCCCTGAGGTCCCCACTCTGCTGATTCAATATTGGGTTCACAGCATCAAACCGTGTCTGTCTCGTTGTGGGGGCTCAATACAGAGAGGGAGGCGGGACTCTCAGGAGGTGTCCATGACAAGATATCGTCATGTCTCGTTCCCCTGCTCGTAGAAGTTCACGTTCGCGACCCCCTGCTGCTTCCCCAGCTGGTCCCTTCTCGGCCCTCCCTCTCGGCTTTCTAGTCTGATCTTTCAGTCTGAAGCCCTGTGGTCAGCAGCCATAATGCTCCCCAAATTTACTGCCATCAAGCTGTCCCTTTGCCAGAACAGCCCTTCCCCTGCCGGCTCCCAACCTTGGCTGCTTTCTCAATCCCACCGGAGCCAGCTCAGAGTATCCTTCCTTTCAGAAGGTTTCCTGGACACCCCTAAAGGTATAAAATGGCTTCTTTATGTGGGGTTGGCCTCCCCCTTGAGGATGAGGGTCTCAAAGGCCAGGGTCATGGTCTCACTAATCTGCATGCCTTGTGCACATTCAACTGCCCTTTGTTAAGTAGAAGTCGAGAAAGGAAAGGGTCCATACCTGGCCCCCTTCCCCGGGCTTGGGGCACGGTCGCTGTCACACAGCCCAGAAATGGCAGGGATCTGCGAAGGAGAGGAAGTTACGTTACAAAGACTCCCAGTGGACGGTGTGGCAGAGGCAAAGCTAGGGTGATGCCCAGTGAATCACACCTTCAGATAATCCCTTCCCCCTGAGCATGGACAGAACCTGTGACTTGCTTTTAGCCGATAAAATATTACATAGGTGAGGGGCTTTTGCAGATGTAACTAAAGTTCTAAATCAGTTGATTTCAAGTTATCAAAGGGAGCTGGTTCTGGGTGGGTCTGGCTTAATCGGGTGAAAGCTCTTAAGAGGGGGATCAGAAAGAGCCTCTTGTTGGCCTTGAGGAAGTCACCTGCCCTGTAGTGAGAGGATCCCATGGCAAGGAGCTGAGGGCAGCCTCCAGAAGGCGGACCGAATTCTTCTGAGAAAAGAGGGAGCTCAGAAGGGGACCCGAACTCAGGAAGGAGTGCGGTCACCTTGTGAGACCCTGACGGGAAGCTGGACCCAGACTCTGACCCATGGAAACCATGACATAATAAATGTGGTTGTTTTGTAAGCTGTTAAATTTGTGGCACTTTGTTACTCAGCAACAAATCCAGGGGGCTTGAGAACAACCGAACCTCAGGGCAGGATGCCGGGGGCGGGGGTAGGGGCCATGGGGTATGAGGGAACCCCGTGCCCTGCCCCAGTCCCCAGCCATCTCCACCTCCAGACCCGGCCTGGCAGTACTGAGGTGTGGTCCAGTGAGCTTATGTGGAGTCCAGTAGGTCTCAGTGGGGGACTTGCAGGGTACATGGTTTGGGGGTCCTCGCCTCTGGGTTTCCTTGAATTCAGACCAAAGTTGGGATAAGGTAACAGTATCCCAAACACACCCCCCAACCCTAACACCAACCGTAAGCCCCCAAATTACCATAAAGGCAGGTGAGACACGGATCCTCCCCCCTTCCGGCCCCCCTTGAGAACCCCGGCGCCTGCCTGTGACCCAGACAGCCCAACACACACAGCTGCTGCTCCCCTCGGCTCTTCTCCTGTTGTTGGGACCAGGCAGGCTTCAGGGGAAGAGTTCACAGCCTCCATGGTGGGTCGGCAGCTGGGGCTCCAGATGTGGGGCAGCCCAGAGCCTAGGGATAGTGTTACACCCAAGTGGCTGGTCTGTTCTCCCAGGAGGGACAAGGATGTCAGGGGTGTCTGGGATTGGAGAATCTGGGAGGGGTCTATTTCCTACTGCATCACCCTCTCCCCAGCTCTGCTCCTAGGCTTCCTCCTGGGTGTGAGTAACCTGGCTCCCCAACCAATAGGGGTGCAAATGCCACCCCCTTTGGGTCTTCTCTGCCCCTGCAGAGAACCTGACCCAGATGTCCCAAGACCTTGCTGGAAGCCTCCAGCCAGAGCAGCTGGTGAGAGGAGCCTGACCCCCTCTCCAAACCCTTTTGTCCACAGTGAATACCCCAGGATTGTGTTTCTCTGCTCACACCCCCCTCCCTAGCCCCTGGCCCAGGGCTCCCATCCATCCTGTCTCAGGCAGGGCCTCTTTAGGATGCAGACAAAGAAGGCATCTCAGATTCCCTTGTCAGGGCGCCTGCCCTTTGATCTGCCCCCTTCTCCTGCCCCAGGGATCCTGAGGTGCCCCGGAGAAAGCTCCGTCTGGACACAGGCACCCAAAGATAAGATCTGGGATGGGAGAAAGCCCAGGACACCAGGGACTTGAAAGGGTGCTGACAGCCTCCGCTGCAGGCTTACCTCTGCCTGCCTGGGCTCCTTCCCTCCCCATCAGCCAGTGCTCTTCCCAGACCTCCATTTCCCACTGGACTCCCGACCGGGAGATTCCCAGTGCACAGAGACTATGCGGCCTGCCACCTTCCCAGCAAATTGTGGGTGACATGGGGCATCTGGGTGGCTCAGTCAGTGAAGCGTCTGCCTTCGGCTCAGATTGTGGTCCCAGGGGCCTGGGATCGAGCCCTGCATCGGGTTCCCTGCTCCGCGGGGAGTCTGCTTCTCCCTCTGCCTCTGCTGCTGACCCCACTTGGGCTCACTCGCTCTCTCTCAAGTAAAAAAAAAAAAAAGTGTGGGTGACAGATGCCCACTGCATGGAACAGTGCTTCTCGAGATGGAATCCCAGACCATGAGAATCACGTGGGGCTCCGAGGCCCAGACCCACTGAAGCCGAATCTCCAGGGGGTGCACTTTCAGCAAGTTGCCAGGCTGACATGATAGGGCCACACCAGCCCCCGCCCTCAGAATCTTCAGGGGCACAATAAAATACTTATATTTTATTGTGAGCTGCCCCCTGCCCCCCAGTCCTTAGCACCACGCGGGGCATGGGGTGGAGCTCTGGACTCCCGTGAAATCTCCAGGCCGGAGCCTTTCACACAACAGGGGCTCCCCTCCACCTCCTGGAGGGAAGAAACACATCTGGGCCCAGGAAAATCTGGTTCTGCCCTCCCTTTCTGCTCCTCTGGGGGGCTGCTCTCCTACTTCCCATTTGCCTGTAGCCCCCGGCCCACCCCTGCCTCCATGACCTGCACAGTTCACCCTGCCCAACCCGTCTCCCCTTCCTGCACCCCAGCAGGGTCTCCCTGGACTTAGCAAGAAGACCGAGGTGGCACAGGGAGATCAGCCAGGAGTCTTAGTTAACGGCAAGATTTCAAGCTGGAAGAGACTTTACACTCCCTTAGCTTCTGCCCCAGACGGAGTAACAGGGATTATGTTCGCCCTCCCTCCCAATACAACCAAAACAACCAGACAGACAGAATGTGTGAAACAAGGTCAGGCAACGAAGGACAGTAATCCCCGAGGGATAGGAAACAAGGAAACAACAAGCTGAACCCTGCGATCCCCCAGCTTCCTGTCTGGAGAGGGTTTCCAGGCTGTGGCCCAGGGGGAGAGACCGAGGCAGGGCCCAGACAGGGGGATAGGGGGGCTCCCAGAGAGGAGGGGTAGAAGTGAGAGTCCGGGGCGGGGGTGGTGGTGGAGAGCTAGGCACATGGCGTCTAGAGTTGGCAGGAGAGAGTACCCGGGAGGAGAGGTCTGCACAGAGGGTACCCCCAGATCTGCAGAGGGGACCAGATCTTGAGTGTTAGGCTGAGTACTGATCAGTGCACGTGGGTGAGGAAACGACCCAAGGCTGGGAAAGATGATCCCTCCTCTGAAAGGAGTGCCCATCTGGCAAGAGTGTCTGTTCTCACCAGCTGGACTGGAAAAGCTCACAACCCATGCAGCGTCAGGGAGACTACCCGGGAATGGGGAGTAACTGGCCCTAGACCAAGTGCTGCTCTGGACCTGCTTTTGAAAAAGAGGAACGAGGTGCCTGCTGGCTCAGTGGGTGGAGCGTGTGACTCTGGATCTCGGGGTCATGATTTCGAGCCCCACGTTGGGTGTAGAGATGACTTAAATAAACAAATGAAAACTTTAAAAAAAGAAAAAAGAAGAACAAAGTTGGAGAGCGAACACTACCCGATTTCAAGTCTTCTTGTAGAGCTATAATAATCAAAACAATATGGTATTGGTATAAAGATAGACAAATAGACCAGTGGAACAGAATAGAGTCCAGAAATAACCCACACACATGTACGGGCCACTGATTGTTGACAAAGGCACCAAGGCAGTTCGTGGAGAAAGGACAGTCTTTTTAACAAACGGTGTTAGAACAAGTGGATATCTGTATGCCAAAAAGAAAAGCAAAAAAAAAACAAAAAACTGACCCACATATCACAGCATATACAAAAACAAACTCAAAATTTGTCATACACTTAAAGTTTTACCTAAAGGTAAAACTTAAAATTATACAATTTCTAGAAGAAAACATAAAAGAAAGTATTTTTAATTTTATTAATAAAATATTAATGATTGATATTAATAAGATATTGTTTATTTTATAACTTGGGTTAGGCAAAGATTTCTGAGCTATGACCCCAAAACCAGGATCCGTGAAAAAGCAAGTTGCTAACTTGGACTTCATTGAAATAAAAATCTTCTTTTCGAAGATACTGTTAGGAGAATGAAAAGACAAGCCACAGTCTGGGAAAAAAATATTTACAGAACATATTTCTGAAAAATGACTTGTATCCAAAATATACAAAGAAGTCTTAAAACTCAACAAGAAAACAAACAAACCGATCAAAAAATGGGCACAAAATCTGGACGGACACCTCCCCCAAAGAAAATACACAAATGGCAAGTAAACACAGGAAAAGATACCCGACATCATATGTCACTAGGGAATTGCAAATTAAAACAAAAACAAGACACCTATTAGATTGGCTCCAATTTTAAAAACAGACACCACCAATTACTGGCACGGATGGGGAGCAAGAGGAACTCTCATTCACTGCTGGTGGGAATGCAAAGTGGTACAGCCACTTTGGAAGACAGTTTGGCAGTTTCCTACAAAGCTAAATATATGATCCAGCAATCACACTCGGAAGCATTTACCCAACTGACTTGAAAACTTTATGTCCACACACGTTTTAACAGCTTTATAATTGCCCGAAACTGGAACCGATCAAGATGTCTTCAAAGGGTGAGTGGATAAACAAACTATATATATATATATATATATATATATATATATATATATATATATATGAATATTATTCAGTGATAAAAGAAATGATATGGATGAATTTTAAATGTATTTTTCTAAGTTAAAGAGACCAGTCTAAAAAGGCTACATATGATTCCAATTAGATGATTCTGGAAAAGGCAAAATTATGGTGATGGTGAAAATATCAATGTTTGCAAGGAGTTTGTGGGGGAAGAAGGAAGGAAGGAATGGTTGAAGCACAGAGGATTTTGTTTTAGGCTGATGAAACTATCACAACTCTCATGCCGCCATGATGCCACTGTACATTTGTCAAGTCCATGGAACTTTACAAAAAGTGAAGAGCCACGTATGAGAATTTTAAAAATCATTTAGGAGGTTGGGAGAGCCCAGGAAAGAATGCAGAATGTGGCAATTGGGAGAGCCCAGGAAAGAATGCAGAACGTGGCAAAAGCATCTGTTACAAATGTATGAAACAACATAACAAAAGGAGATGGGGAGAGAAGGTGCTGTTCTAAGTCGCGTTGGAAATGAATAGCATCTGTGAGACTAAAGTCAATAGGAACTGTGTATTAGAACTGCACTCTAGGGGCGCCTGGGTGGCTCAGTCGTTAAGCGTCTGCCTTCGGCTCAGGTCATGATCCCAGTGTCCTGGGATCGAGCCCCGCATCGGGCTCCCTGCTCAGCAGAAAGCCTGCTTCTCCCTCTCCCACTCCCCCTGCTTGTGTTCCCTCTCTCGCTGTGTCTCTCTGTTAAATAGATAAATAAAATCTTTAAAAAAAAAAAAAAAAAAGAACTGCACTCTAGTAGACAGTTCTTGCCCACAGAGGTACAGGTTAACAATTCTGATACTGGTATACATGTATCCTGGAATTGAACTCAAGGGAAATGAGTGGCAGACCTGAAAGGCCAGGTGTCTCACCGTGTAGTGGTGTAGATAAGCAAGGAGAGGGGGTTAGAATGATGGAATGAATTAGAGGTGGAGGCATTACTATATGTTTAGCTTAATATAGATACAGATGGTTACCTGTAGAAATATTTACAGACATATTTATCTACAAGGATTAGGGTACATATATTTCACTGTTCTGTCAACTGAGAGCCCCTTGAAGTAATCACACCAAATTAGAAATGAGCACACTTAGTGCCCAGATCTTAATTTCTTTTTTTTTTCTTAACATATAGTGTATTATTAGTTTCAGAGGTAGAATTGAGTGATTCATCAGCTGCATACAACACCCAATGCTCATTCCATCAGGTGCCCTCCTTAATGTCCAGCACCCAGTCACCCCATCCCCCCAACCCCACCCCTCCAGCAACCCTCAGTTTGTTCCCTATAGTTAAGAGTCTCTTATAGTTTGTCTCCCCCTCTGTTTTCCTCTTGTTTTATTTTTCCTTCCCTTCCCCTATGTTCATCTGTTTTTTTCTTAAATTCCACATATGAGTGAAATCATATGGTATTTGTCTTTCTCTAACTGACTTATTTTGCTTAGCATAATACCCTCTAGTTTCATCCATGTAGTTGCAAATGGCAAGATTTCATTCTTTTTGATGGCTGAGTAATATTCCTGTGTGTGTGTGTGTGTGTGTGTGTGTATCACATCTTCTTTATCCATTCATTTGTCAATGGACCCCTACTTCCATATTTTGGCTATTGTGGACAGTGCTGCTGTAAACATTGGGGTGCATGTGCCCCTTCGAATCACTATGTTTGTATCCTTTGGATAAATACCTAGTAGTGCAATTGCTGGGTCATAGGGTAGCTCTATTTTTAACTTTTTGAGGAACCTCCATACTGTTTCCCAGAGTGGCTAAACCAGTTTGCATTTCCATCAGCACTGTAAGAGGGTTCCCCTTTCTCTGCATCCTCACCAACATCTATTGTTTCCTGAGTTGTTAATTTTAGCCTTTCTGACTGGTGTGAGGTGGTATCTCATTATGGTTTTGATTTGTATTTCCCCGATGCTGAGTGATGTTGAACATTTTTTCATGTGTCTGTTGGCAATTTGTATGTCTTTTTTTTTTTAAGATTTTATTTATTTATTTGACAGAGTGAGACACGGCAAGAGAGGGAACACAAGCAGGGGGAGTGGGAGAGGGAGAAGAAGGCTTCCCACCAAACAGGGAGCCTGATGCGGGGCTAGATCCCAGGACCCTGGGATCATGACCTGAGCCGAAGGCAGACGCTTAATGACTGAGCCACCCAGGTGCCCCTGTATGTCTTTTTTGGAGAAATGTCTGTTCATGTCTTCTGCCCATTTCTTGACTGGATTTTTTGTATTTTGGGGGTGTTGAGTTTGATAAGCTCTTTATAGATTTTGGATACTAGACCTTTATCTGATAAGACATTTGCAAATGTCTCCAGATCTTAATTTCTAATACCATTCTCCAACAAAAGGAACCAGGGGTTCTTGGAGGAAAAAAATGGCTGATTTTAAGAACTGGGCAGGAGATACACCAGTTGAGCCTGGAGAATCTTCATGCCAGAGGTAAAAAAAGTGCTCAAACAAAACAAAGCAAAACAAATAAACAAGCAAATAAAAACCCTCAGTCATGGTATGTTAAAGGAAAATAGGACCTAACTGAAAGAGCTCTCAATGACCAAAGCTGGAACAATTTGAGCAACAAAATAAGTAAAGTAGTACTGAATTATAACTCAAAGCATAAAATAAATATCCATGAATCCATACTGAGATCAATAGATTATTGAATAAGTAAATAAATGGGGGAAAAGAGACAAAACACCCATGCAGAAGAAACCCAAATAGTTTATATATGTGTGTGTGTGTGTGTGTGTGTGTGTGTGTGTGTGTGTGTGTGTCCCACTTGAGGTGAAGCATAGTTTCCTATTCCTGAAGTGTGGACTCTTTCCTCAGAGTCCAGTATGGAAAGCGGGGGTTGGGAGAAGGAGTAATTTTACAGCGGAAACACCTGACAAACATTATCTCAGGTGGGTGATCAAGGTTAACAGAAACAGTGATAAGCAATGTTATTAGTATGTACCCTTGATACGATATGATAAAAATGGCACTTCTTCCCCCAAACCCATAACCCCAGTCTAATCATGAAAAAAACATCAGAGAAATCCCAATGGAGGGATAGTCTACAAAATACTTGACCAGTACTCCTAAAAAATGTCAAGGTCATTAACACAAGGAAAGTCTGAGACATTGCTACAGCCTAAGGAGAACTTGACTACTATGGGGTATCCTCTATGAGAACTTGGAATAGAAAAAGGACATTAGAGGGGTGCCTGAGTGGCTCAGTCAGTTAAGCATCCGACTCTTGATTTTGACTCTGGTCATGATCTCACGGTCTTGAGATCAAGCCCCACATCTGGCTCCACACTCAGCGTGGAGTTTGCTTGAGATTCTCTCTCTCCTTCTCCTTCTGCCCCTCCCCCTGCTCATGCACTCTTTGTCTCTGTCTCTGTCTCTCTCAAATAAATAAAATCTTTCTTTAAAAAAGAAAAAGGACATTAGGCAAAAACTAAGGAGATCTGAATAAAGCATGGGCCTTCATTAATATTACTGTATCAATACTGGTTTATTAATTGTAACAAATGTACCATATTGATTTAATAATAGGGGAAACTGGGTATAGGATATATGGGAACTCTCTGTATAATTTTTTTTCTGTAAATCTAACAGTGTTCTAAAATAAAAGTTTTATTTTTTAAAAAGACAAGAAAAATATTCACAAAACATATATCTCATAAAGGACTTAGATTCAGAAACATATGAAGAGCTCTCAAAACTCAACAATAAGAAAACATACAACCCAATAAAAAGTGGGCAAAAGAGTTAAAGAGACATTTTGATATAGAGGACATATGGATGGCAAATAAGTAGATGAAAAGTGTTCAACACTATTAGTCATTAGGGAAATGCAAATTAAAACTACAGTGAAATACCACTACACACCTACTAGCGGCTAAAATTTAAAAAAAATGAAACTGATCATACTAAGTATCAACATGAACACAGAGGAAGTGGGACTCTCATGCACTGTTAGTGGGAATGAAAATGGTACAACTACTTTGGAAAGCAGTTTGAGTTTCCCTTTTTTTTTTTAAGATTTATTTATTTATTTTAGAGACAGAGTGCCTGCCCTTGAGTGGGGGGAGGGGCAGAGGGAGAGACTCTTCAAGCAGACTCCCTGTTGAGCACAAAGTTGTGGGCTCCAACCCATATCCCATGAGATCATGACCTGAGCTGAAACCAAGAGTTGGTCGTTCAACCAACTGAGCTACACAGGCATCCCAACAGTTTCTTAAAAGTTAGATATATACCTACCATATGATCCAGTCATTCCACCCCCTCAGTGTTTATCTAAGAGAAAAGGAAACATAGATGTCCATACAAAGACCCACACATGAAGGTTCATAGCAGCTTTACTTGTAATAGTCAAAATCGAGACACAACACAAATGTTCCCTTCAACAAGGATAAACAAATTGTGGCACATCCATGCAATGGAATATGATTGGGCAGTAAAAAGGAATAAACTATTGATTTTGGCAACAGCAAGGATGAATCTCAAAATAATTATACTGAATGAAAGAAGCCAGAACTACCCCCCCAAAAAAGGTGCATGCTAGATGCTAGATGATTCCATTTATGTAAAATTCTAGAAAATAGAAACTAACCTTAGTAACAGAAAGCAGATCAGTAGTTGCACTGGGTGGGGGGAAAGAGGGATTACAAAGGGCATGAGAAACTCTTGGGGCTGATGGCCATATGCCCTATCCTGATTGTGGTGAGAGTCCCACAGTTGTATACATATGTCAAAACTATTAAATAATACACTTTAAATCTGTGCAGCTTCTTATATGTCAGTTATACCTCAATAAACAAAACCATCTTAGAGGAAAACTAAAAATATCCTTCAGCCAAAAATTTTAATTAAGTTAATTTATTTAAACACTTTTATTTTAACTAATTAAAATATGCATATGGTTGAAAAATTAGAGTGCAGAAGGGAGTAAAATGAAAAACAACCTCTCCCTGTCCCATCTGGGATCCTGCTCCCCAGGGAACTTTTGAATCATTTTTATTTTTAGCTACTCTGGTGATTGTCCTCTTTTTTTTTTTTTTAAAGATTTTATTTATTTATTTGAGAGAGAGAGAGAGAGAATGAGATAGAAAGCACGAGAGGGAAGAGGGTCAGAGGGAGAAGCAGACTCCCCACCGAGCAGGGAGCCCGATGTGGGACTCGATCCCGGGACTCCAGGATAATGACCCGAGCCGAAGGCAGTCGCTTAACCAACTGAGCCACCCAGGCGTCCCTGGTGATTGTCCTCTTATCTCTAATTTTTATACTGTTATTTTAAAACATTTCAGTTCTCTTCCTTGACCTGTCAACTTTAGATATCATTGATTGTTTGCCTCTCAGAACTGATGAGAATTTGTCTCTCAACCTCCCCGTCCCTCTTCCCCTCCCAAATGTGTTCACACTCCACTGTTCTCATACCCTCCAGGCCTCATCTGTGCAACATCAAACATCACACATCAGGACCTCTACTGCTTGTTCAGCCCGTGATAGATGGTATCTCTTGATTCTCCACATTGATCCCCACCTATCTTCTCTCCCTTCCACCTCCCAGCCACTATGAGCTACACTTTTGACATCAAGTCATTAACATTTACCTTCTAGGCTGCAACCATAAACAAGTCCTCTGTGATTTGTCTAAAAGTTGGTCCTTGTCTAAAAACAACAACAACCAAAACCAGCATCTGACCATGTAAATATCACTCACTGCAGAGCCACGTGGTGTGCTATGATCCAATAGGACTGTGATAACCAGCTCTCATCATTTTATGGATGAAGAAACAGATCAAAGAGGTTCAGTGTCTTGTTGAAGGTCACACAGCTTATAAGCAGTAGTGTCAGAACAACCTTTCTAGTCTCCTAGAACCTGGCTTCCAAACTCTTGGTTACTCTGGAGGGTGGGGGGAAGACCTGAACCAAGGTAGTTGTTACTTAGTTTGCAGTTAGAAATAGGGGTGAGATGGAGTCAATGATAGCCAAGACCCTAAACCTGCATGGGTAGACGTGTCACCAGTTAAGAGCAGAGAACTAGTAGACAATTTGAATAGGCCTATCTCTATAAAAGAGATTGAATCAACAATAACCCTTCAAAACAGAAACCACTAGGCCAGATGGGCCACACAAGTGAATTTTAACCTTTAAGGAAGAAGTTTCACCATTTCTCTGCAATCTCTTCCTGAAGACAGAAGATTGGGGAATACTTTCTAACTAAGTCTATGAGACCAGCATTACCCAAATATGTAAGCCAGACAAAGATGTTACAAGAAAAGGAAATACAGACCAATATCTCTTGTGAACACAGATGTGAAATTCCTCAGAAAATATTAGCAAATCAAATCCAGCAATGTATAAAGAGAATTATACACCATGACCAAGTAGGATTTATCTCAGATATGCAAGGCTGGTTTAGTATTTGAAAATCAATTAATGTAATCCATCACATCAACGGGCTCAAGAAAAGTTACATGATCATATCGATAGTTACAGAAAAAGCATCTGACAAAATTCAATACCCGTTCATGATAAAAACAAACAAACAAACAAACAAAAAACCTCTCAGTAATATTAGAAATAAAGGGGCACTTCCTCCACTGGAGAAAGACATCTGCAAAAACCTATAGCTAACATCACACTTAACCGTGAGAAACTGAAAGCCCTTAAGATCAGAAACAAGGCAAGGATGCATCTCTCATCATTGTGTTTCAACACTGTCCTGAAGTCCTAGCTACTGCAGTAAGACAAGAGAAGGAAACAAAAGGTATTGAGAAGGAAGAAATCAAACTATCTTTGTTCATAGATGACATGATCATCTATGCAGAAAATCTGAAAGAACTGACAATCAAACTCCTGAAACTAATAAATAATTGCAGAATACAAGGTTAATATACAAGAGGCAATCACTCTTCTATATGCCAGCAATGGATGAAATTAAAAACACATCATCATTTACATTAGCATCCCCCAAAAGGAAATACTTAGATATAAATCTAACAACATATGTATAAGATCTATATGAGGAAAGCTACAAAACTCTGATGAAAGATATCAAAGAAAATTAAATAAATGGAGAGACATTCCACGTTCATGGATTAAAAAGTTCAGTTTTGCCAAGATCTCAATTCTTCCCAACTTGATCTATAGATTCAACATAATCCTAATCAAAATACCAGCATTATTTTTGGATATCAACAACATGATTCTGAAAGTTAATGTGGAAAAGCAAAAGACCCAGAATAGCCAGCTCAGTATTAAAAGAGAAAAGCAAAGTCAGAAGACTAATACTTGATGTCAAGACTTATTTGTAAAGCTATGGTAATCAAAGCAGTGTGGTTTTGGAAAAGGAATGGAGAAATAAATCAAGGAAAAGAATAGAGAGCCCAGAAACAGAGCCATATAAATACAGTAAACTGATCTTTGACAAAGGAACAAAGGCAATACAATGGAGGAAAGATAGTCTTTTCAACAAATGGTGCTGGAACAACAGAGGCATCCACATGCAAAAACATGAATCTAGACAGATTTTACGTATTCGCAAAAATTAAGTCAAAATGGATCATAGACCTAAATGTTAAGTGTGAAGCTATAAAACTCCTAGAAGATAGCACAGGAGAAAACCTAGTTGACCTTGAGTATGGTGATGACTTTTTATTTTTTTAAAGACTTTCGTTTGAAGTAATCTCTATGCCAAATGTGGGGCTCAAACCTACAACCCCGAGACTGAGTCGCATGCTCCACTGACTGAGCCAGCCAGGCGCCCTGCTGCTAACTTTTTAGATATAACACCAAAAGCACAACCCAAGAAAGAAATCATTGATGAGCTGGATTTGATTAAAATTTAAAACTTCTGCTCTGTGAAAGGCAATGTCAAGAGAACAAGAAGATGAGCCACAGACTGGGAGAAAATACTTGCAAAAGACACATCTGATAAAGAACTGTTGCCCCAAATATACAAAGAACTCTTAAAAGCCCACAATAAGAAAATGAACAACCCAATTCGAAATGGGCAAAAGACCTGAACAGACACTTCACCAGAGAAGCTATACAGATGGCAAACAAGCATACAAAAAGATGTTCCACATTATATGTCATTAGGAAAGTGCAAATCAAAATAGTGAGACACCACTCCACACCTATTAGATCAGTCCAAATCCAAAACACGGATACACCAAATGCTGGTGAGCCACAGGGACTCTCATTCATTGCTGGTGGGAACACCAAAATGGTACGGCCACTTTGGAAGATGATTTGGGAGTTTCTCGATACTACAGTGGTGGATCCATGTCATTATACATTTGTCCAAACCCATAGAATGTACAACACGGAAAGTGAGCTCTAGTGTAGATACGGACTTTGGGTGACATGATGTATTAGTGTAGGTTTATCCATTGTAACGCACGGGCAGTGTGGGGGATGCAAATAGTAGGGACGAACATGTGTTGCGAGGACAGAGAGTATGTGGGAACTCTTGGTATTTCCACTCAATGTTGCTGTGAACCTAAAACTGCTCTAAAAAAATCCAAGTTTGTTAATTACACAAAAAAGAACAGCGCACTGAGGGCAGAATTTTCATTACTGTTGTTTTGGTTTTAGAGGGGCAGTGCAGATAAAGAGGAATTCTTGTTGCATTTTGAGCGTGTGGAGTTTGAGATGTTGGCATTTATAGGTAGCCAGAAAATTGGGCATAGGAGAGAGCGGGTGCTGAGGTAATAGACACGGGGGTCACCATGGCAGTAGATCCTATGAGCTAGGAAGACAACATGGCCTAGAGAGAGGGGAAGGCCCAGCAGGGGATCCCAAAGCTCTGGCCTTGGGGACAGGTAACTGTGTCAGGGAGGACAGCAGTCCAGGGAAGGTGAGGCCCTTCCTTAGACGCTGGGAGGGTGAGCCCCTGGAGGACCCACTGGATCACACAAAGAGGGCGCCCAGCTGAGGTGGGAGGAGAGCAGGGTGCTGTTGGTTGAGAGCCGGAGGGAGGACGGAGTGAAAGTCTTTCTCCCAGAATCCGGAGTTTGACGGGAAGGTGAGAGGACAGACGCCTGAGGGTGGCGCGGCTCAGAGAAGGTGTTTATAGGATGAGGGAAGTGGGAGAGTGTTTATAGACTAAGGGGACAGACTCTGAGAGAATCCAGAGCACAGGCGGAGGAGTAAGGGACTTTAAGGGCTTAATTCGATTTATTGTGGAAAAGGTATTACACCAACTCTTAAAACTTTTTTTTTTTTTTTTTTTTGGAAAACACCCATAATTACAGCCCTCAACTTGCTCAAAGATTCCTTTTTCTTCTGATGTCAAGAAGCTCTTCCTGGCAGAAGGGAAGGGAATCCAAGGAGGTCCTGTCCCAAGACCTTGGCCCTCCCAGAGCCTAGCAGATGAGGGGGCTGGGGGGCACAAGGAGGCTAGGGTTGGGGGGCAGTGAGAAGACAAAGGGGCTGGGGTGGGGACTAGGGGTTGGGAGGGGTGAGGGGACTGGGGGGGTGCTGGGTTGGGATTTAATATGGAATCATCAGAAATGAATATAAACCTTGTGTCCCCCCATTTCCCTCTGGCCACCCTGCTCAGTGCACCCAGCCCTGACCCCATGTGTGGAGGAGGTGGGGCGGGTCTCGGTCCGAGGTGGGGAAACTGGGTGGTAATTGAATCCAGGGGCCTCGAGACGGAGGCCAATGGCTTTTCCCGGCCTAATTAGAGGGATTTTTTTTAAACCCAGGAAACAAATCCATATGGTCTGCAATTCGTTTCTCAGGCTCTTTACCCTCCTGAAGTCGTAAATGTCGTGGGCTTTTTAGCACCGGAGCCTTGGGAAGGGGGAGGGCCCCCAGGCTTAGGTTTCTCAGCGGGAGCCCAGTCCAGGATCTTGGGGCCCCCAGGGCCAGGGTCCTGCCCGCTCCCCCATCTCGGTTCCCTCTGCTGGTCCTGGCAGGCGGCCTCTGTCCCCACCCACGCAAGCCTCCCCTTCTCCCTCAGGCCTTTCCTCCCGCCAAAAACACTCCCCCCTCCCACCCAACCCTTCTTTGCTGCTGACCAGTCCATCCACGTGGCCTTCCCTCTGCCTCTCCCATCCCCTGCACGGATGCCCACCACTCTTGGTCTCTCTGCTGTCCTCCGCGTGGGACCTGTTTCTACCATCAGACTGGGAGTTGATCCGAGACAAGAACCATGCCTTTCCCATCAGTCTGGGGGCTTCTTAGCAGTTGCTCTATACGTTTTTAAAATCTGGAAGACACTGAGGTTAAACCTAAGGCAGAAGGGAGAGATCGGAGCTTTTACACAGGGATGGCTCAGAGTGTGAGACAGACTGGAACCTGCGGACCAGACCCCTGCACAGCCTTCCACGGGCCTCACTGGCTACAGGGGTCCTGGGTCCTCCCCACAGAACCAGGGCAGCATGGGAAGGGGGAGTGGTGGGGGTTTACTATAAAACCGGACAGAAGCTCCTCTGGTCTGTGGTGAGTGACCTTGCTCAGGGCCTTCTAAGCTGGGAGGTCAGTTTGGAAGAAACGGGGTGCACGCAGGTGAGTTTGGGGGCAGGCCAAAGGAACCTGCTTTCTGTCCTGGAATCCTCCAGACCTTTTTGAGCTTTGGGAGTTTGTTGGCAGCAATACCTTGCCCTTGAGACCCCTGCCCCCAGGGGACGGTGACAGGGTCCAGGATGTTTTGAGGTGAACGTCTCAAATGGATCCCCATCTCTGCTATACATCCATGGTGTGACCTTGGGAGAGTCACTATATTCTTTGAGGCTCAATTTGCTCATCTGTAGAGTGGGGTGGTTGTGCAAATAGCTGTTCATCAGGCACAGCGTGAGGTGTGCAGGATTAATCAGTAAGAGCCAGTCCCTTGTTCCCACAGAGTTTACAGTTCAGGTGAAATGAAGGGACCTTAGTAAAAGTCTAAAAGGGGTTGTATGGGGGGTTCGGTGGGGGAGAGCAGCCCGGAAAGCAAACAGGTGTCTGATGCATTAGTCTCCACTACTGCGTCAGCTGCAGCCCAACTCCGAACTGTCCCCCACTTTACTTCCCCCCACCCACAGCCTTCCTCCAGCTCCAGCCCGGAGGCCCAGGCTATGTCCGTCTTGCAAATGGGTGTCTGTGGGTGGCTTCTCCTTCTCCACATGGTCAGCCAAGAATGGGGGAAGGCGGAGCTGCCGGCCTGGCTGGAGCCAGAGGGACAAGCGTGAATGGCTTTTGCCAAACCGTGTCAAGCTGAATTAAATCACAGGGCTGGCCCGCGTTCCTGTGCTTCTCTCTCTGCTCTCTCTTTCCGAGTACCATTCGGGTTCCCCCTGAATGGCAGTGTCCTCACTGGATGGTGTGAGGTCTCCGTGTGGAAGTGGGTCCAGGCAGGTCGAAGGGAGATGGGCTGGGCTTGCTCCAGGGAAGAGGAAGGCGATCGGCATCCCTGGGTTTGGGGCGCCTTATGAGCCCCCAAGTGCTGGGGGAAGGGGAACACAGTGAGGATAGGATGGGTTGCAGAGAGGAATCAGCTTAGAATTTAATAAAAGATTTCTTAAAGCTACAAAGATATAAATCTAATAGAAGATAGGAAGCAAGGACCCCAAATGGAGTAAGGTCCTTTCTATGCGAGGCGCTGAGGAGATCCAGGAGGTATTGTGAGAAGGAGGTCTGGGAGGGCTTCCTTGAGGAGCTGGAAAGGGCTGGGGAGACGGCCCCACAGGCAGCAGGCACAGCAAGGCTGGAAGGGCAGCATCGGGTTCCTATGGGGCCTCTGATGCCAGGGTGGGGAGGGTGATGACTCAGATACCCACTGGGCCCCAGGGCTGTGCTAGTTCTAGCCTCCCATATATTAACTTGAAGTCTCGCAGCTAATCTCCCAGGCAGTTGCCGCCTATTCCCATTTTCCAGTGGGGAAACAAAGGCTCTGCCAGGATGCTTACCCCCGGGCCCAAGATCCCAGAGCTAGGAAGTGGCAAGGCTGGGGTTTGAACCCAGGACACTGTAAGTCTAAAACTCACTTTCTTTCCACTTGTGTCCCTTGGGTGATAGAACCAAAATGAGCAGCAGCAAGGGTGGGAGGAGTGTTCTGGCTGGGGCACGGAGCCTTCATTTTAGGGGCCCAAGGACAGTCCGTATGGGGCTGCCCAGTGGGATCCAGCAGAGCCCAGGGTTGGGAGGGGTGGGATGTCTTGAAAGGGCAGGCTTATCTGAATCCCAAATTGAGATCTCAAACCCCGAGGAGTCTCCGTGGACCAGCAGGGTGACAGGCAGAGTAGTGGGCAGGTGGGGAAGTGCAGAGGGGTCCAGGCACAGGGTTGGCGGGTGGCCATGCCAGTCTGCCCCCCGCACCGGGGCTGACCTATGTGGCTCCATGCCAGGCTCCCAGTGGCGCCAGCCTCCTGCAGCCTGGGTGGGGGGCTGGGAGCGGAGGGGAAGGGGGTGTTGGTGGCGGTATCAAGGTTAAGACACCAGGCTCTGCACTGGGATCCCCTTTCTTCTTCCCCTGGTGGATTCCAGCTGTCCCTGCCACTCTGTGGAAGGGGGCAGGGGATTCTGGAAGGGGAATGAGCCTTTGGAAATATTCGAATGGGGTCAGCTTATTTTCACCCTCCATCCTTCTGTCTGAATTCCAGTCCCTATTCCAGACTCCCAGCCTCCCCAGACCAGCCCTCTGCACCAGCCCTTCCTCGATGGAGACTCTTTGTTGACGGAGGACTGCCTGGCATCGAGGCACCAACTCTGAGTGTGGGTCAGCCTGAGACAGCCTCTATGCCAGTCTGCCAAGGTGACTTCCCTCCTATTAAGGGTAGCACGCTCCCAGATGGGGGAGCCAAGCCCCCACCCCTGGCACCCATGCTCCCTCTCGTGTCCCTTGACTAGCCTGCCGCTGGTGCTAGGGAGTGGCGGGGGGGCGGGGGAATGCCCCAATCTGGCCCGGACTGCAGCTTTCCTGCCCCAGGCCCGCCCCCTGCTTGAGTCACTCTTCTGGTTTGCCTTGCCCTGGGGCTTCTGGCAGCTTCCCTGGAGAGGCACGAGGCAGGCCTCAGCCTGACAGGCATGTGGCACTCTCTGGGCACGTGCCCAGCCCATGTGTGACCCCAGGAAGAGGCGGGCCTTGGTGCCCAGAGCCGGCCAGGTGGCTTCTGCACGAATCTAATGTGATGCTTTCTCACTCCTGCCCTGGCTTTCAGCCGGTCACCCCCTGGAAGGGCTGGGGCGAGGCCCTCGCTCACAGAGCCCGGTGGCTGTTAGTAAAGTCTCAAAAGAAGTGGCATTTTGACAGGGGATCTGGGCTGTGGTTCTCCTGGCAGAATCCGATCCCATTTAGATTTTCAGACAATTTCCCTCTTCCGTTTAACTGAACTTTGAGCTCCTTGAGAACGAGGCACTGGCTCTTGCCAATTAATCCTGCACCGGGGGCAGTGAGGTGGATGTGAGGAAGACCAAGAAATGCGTGGGGGATAGAGGGCGAGACGGTTGGGGCAACAAGAGGGGTAGGGCCCTGAGGACCAAAGCACAATCCCCTTTGCTGGCCTGGCCTCTCGAGGCTGTGGAGTATCACACAGAGGGGCTGGGCTGATGGAGCCAGGCTCTGGAGTCCAAGAGGAGAGGGATGGCTCAAGGTCAGCCCTCCTTGACCATGGAGATCACCTCCTTCCTCTTTCTCCCCACAGCAAAGTCCCTCCTCCAGGCAAACCCTATCTCTTTCCCCTCTCAGCAAAGCTTCTAGGAAAAGCTATATAGGGCCTCCACTGTCTTACCTGCCACCTTTTCCTCTGACCACCGCCAGCTGTCTCCTGCACACCCTCCTCCAATCCAGTGGCTCATTCCAGTACCCCCTTCCAGGTGTCCCCATAGCACTGGCCTTGGGGATCACCTGCACCTCCTCCCGGTAACTTGCTCTCTTAGTAGGCTTCCTTGATGCTGCAAGGTCCAGGCGCTCACTCACTGGTCCTTCTTGATCATCTCTGTCTCCTTCTTCTCGGGCACCTAAGCAGGCCTGTCCCAAGGCTCTCTCTCCTTCTGTCCAGCAGGGACCTCACCCAGGGGCTGGCAGATGATTAAAATCATTCCACTTTAGCCCTGGAATTTCCCTGCTCCTGACATGTATAACCGAATGCCTCCTGCCTTTCTCCCCTGAATGGCCCCCAGCCTTCTCACACTTAACAGGGAATGCAAGATCTTCCACGAAAGCCTGCTCCTCCTCCCGGGCCGCCGACTCGATGGACAGCACAGCACCATCATGCCCTCGGTTGCCAAAGCTGGAGACCGGGAGTCACGGAGACTCCTCTCCGCCGTGCTGCTTCCCATCCGATCCGGTGCCGATGCAAGGTCATTCTCCCTACTTAATATTTCCCGAGTTGCTCCCGTCTTTTCCTCCCCACTGCTAGTTCTCGTGCCTGAAGCCCCAGCCTCCCAGCGGGGCTTCCTGCCTCTCCTTCCAGAACATTCTCCTGCTTAGATAACCTCAGTAGCTGACACTGGGGTCCCTGCTAGCTCTGGCCTGATCTTCACCTTGTTCCCATTATTATTTATGCCGGTCAAAGTTGAGTCCTCATTCTTTGGTCTTTGTTCCAGCTGTTTTCTCTGCCCCAAATAGTCTCCCCACATTTTTTCCACCCCCCACAATCCAAATCCTGCCCATCGTTCAAGGCTCAGGTCAAAGCCTCCCTTCCAGGTTCCTCCTCGGGTCCCCGCAGCCATGAAAACTTCCTCCACCTTTGGAACCCCAGGCATCTTGGTTGCCCTTGACCTCAACATCTGTGTTGTTTCATGGCATTTCTTACTAGAAAGACATACTTGGGTCTGGGGGTGGAGTCTCGCTCGGGTTGCCTAGCGAGGAGGAAGAAACTCAAATGCTGAGCTAGGATGGGGGCTACATTTGTCCTTTATGGGGGCCCCCCTTTTGGTAACTGTACTGAATTCTGCTCCGCCCCAAGTCCCCATGCTTCAAGAGGGGTGACACTCCTGCCTCCGGGTGGAGTATGACCTCCACTTTAGCCAATCAGTGATGGCCATTCCATGGCCACGGTGATGGTGCAGGCGGAACCCAGGATGCCTGGAGACTTTCTGGGGGTTTCTAGAACTGAGGCGTTCTTGTTCCCACAGGCCTGGACCCGAAGCTGTTGCAGCCTTCTAATCACCACAAGGGAATCGTCCAGGGAAGGAAATGAAGGCAAGAGATGGAGAGGAAGAAACTAGGCCCTGGGATGTTGTTGGAGCCTCTGTGCCTGGAGCCAGCCCTACCCCTAGGCCTGTCCTTCCGACGGACAGTACATTCCCTTAAACCGCCCTGGGTTGGTTTTCTCCCTGTTGCAAGAAGAATCTGAACTGGTACGCAGGGTGAGGAGAGGGGAGCTCCCAGGTGGCTGGCTTCCCAGCTGTCGGCACCATCTTCCAGGAGGTCACGACCGTGTGGCCTCCCTGGGCTCTGGGGTTGACCAATGGAAGCAGGGCTGCTCCGTGCCCCTGGCCCGCACCTCCGGCCTGCTGGCATCCCAAGGTCCGTAGGAGTAGAATGAGAACCATCTGGACTGCTGATTGAAGCCGTAGGCCCCGGGGTAGGGCTGGGCCCCTGGAATGTGAGCCCCGAGCCCCGAGCCCAGGCCAGAGAGCATGGAGGGCTTCTCAGGAGGACGTTGGGCTCCCACTGGATGACGCACAAGGACCACCAGATTCTATGAGTCACTCGAATAGGGGAGGGGGATGGGAGGATTCCCAGACTTTTCTGAAGAGAGCCTCAGAGCAGGGAGGAGACCTGGTGCTACCTTTCCCAGAAGCCCTTTGGGAAGGTTGCTGGAAACAGCCGGAGCGGGGATTGCCGGGAGGGCACGGGGATTGGGAAGTGCCCGGATGCTGTGGGAAGAGGGTGGATCGCAAGGCCCTGGGGGGATGGAGGGTGAGAGCTGGAATGTTCCTGAGTATTCTTCCGTGACAGAGCCCTAGGAAAATGTTCCTGGCATCTTCCAACGTGGTTGGGGGATTGAGAGGGCAGAGTTGGGCTGTGGAAATGGGGACCACCGTGCGGAGCCCTTTCAGTCGGGCCTGGGAGGAATTCCCGGGCACGTGGGGATGAAGAGGGCCTCCCTCTCAATGTCTCCCTTGGGAAGAATACTGGGTCCCCGAATGAATGAGGGCGTTGACCCAGAGACCATCAAGGTCATGTACTGCGAAGTGGGGGACTTTGCTGGGGCTGGAGAGGGCTCTGGAGCCTGGGGCAGGGCCCAGAGCAGGGAGCCTGGCATAGCTGGGAGGGTCAGCGTGAGGGCAGGGGTGTTGGGGGTAGTCCCGAAAGAGGGGGCAGGAGGCCGAAGGTGCCCCCTTTGCCTCTGTTCTCCTGCGCCCAGAAGCCTGGGGGCTCAGTTTTGTCCCCTGGCCTTCTGCCCACAGCTGCCACAAAGCTGGGGAGGAATCTGCTTTGCATTATCTGAGGAACCACCTCCCCCAGGCATATGGTCAGCAGACCGCCCCCCCAACCTGGAGCATCATGGGAAATGTCTTCTCCTGACCCCAACTCTGGCCCAGCCCCCTGGAGGGGGGTTGGGCTCCAGGCTCAGTGGCCCTGCCACAACCCTCCTCACTGGATGAAGAGGCCTTTCACATGCTTCCAGGCTCATCTCAGCTTCACTGAACTGGATGAAAGAGGGAAGGGAGGCACTAGGGGAAGGCAAGGGGCCCTGATGGGCGGGCAAAGATGAAGCGTCTCATCCTCTAGCCTAGAGAATGAAAGAGATAAAGGGAGGTTTCTCAGCCTGAGCAGAGAGAGGCCATGGGGATGGGGGTGGGGGTGGGAGGTGAGAACTATAGAACTATAAGGGGACTGATGACGTGGGAAGAAGCAAGGCAGCCTCTATGGGTCCTCTGAGCCTGCTAGGGGCTCCGAATGAGTCCCTACTCTGGGAGGTGTGACTCCCTAGAGCTGGCTGCCCAGTGTGATGGCCACTAGCTACATGCAGCTATAAGCACTTCAAATGGGGCTAGTCCAGATTGAAATGTGCTGTGAGAATAAAATACACACTGAATTTTGAAAACTTAGTAGGAAAAAAATTTTAACATATTTCATTAATAATTTAAAAGTATTGATTATATGTTGAAGTAATCCTTTGTCTATAATTAGGCTAAGTAAAATATGAAGTTCATCTCACCTGCTCCTTTTCACTCTTGTAATGTGGCTACTAGAAAATTAAAAATCATGTATATCCGATATTTCTATTGGACAGTGCTGTTTGAGAGCACATTCACTCATTTATTCCACAAATTTTTGTTGGGTGCCAGCTCTATGCCAGGCCAGGTGCTGAAGATTAGAAGGTGAGCAAAACCAGACCCTGTCTCTGGATTCCTGGCATTTACAGTAATCAAATAATCACTCAAATTGTCCCTGATTGCAAAGAAAAAGAGTGGAACATGATGTCCTTGGACGTGGAATCAAGAAACCTGATTTGTGTCTAGAGTATGGTGAGAGCTTCCCAAGAAAGCACTTGGGAAAGAAGGAGGAAGTGTTCCAGACAGCAAGGACAGCATGTGCAAAGGTCCTGTGGCCAAAGGGAACATTGAAGCTTGAAGAATTGTAAGAGGGCTGGTGTGGGGGAACACAAAAGAGGATGAAGATGGCTGGAGCAAAGCAGTGAGTGTGCAGGAGTTGGCAGGGGCCTCATGCAACCCTCTGAGAGTTACAGATGGGAAGCTGATAAGCATTTTTGCCCTCATGGTGGAGTTAGAGAAGGAGGCGTGGAGCTTAGGCTGAAGGAAGGCAGAGAGGGTTTCTCCACAATGTGCTGGGGGAGAGGGTGCGAATCTGTGGCATGCCGGCTATAAGGCTCTCTGCTCTGCTACCCCCCAGGGACCCTAGACCAGTATCAGCCACTCCTGGCCCCCCTTCCCAATTCTGCGTGCTCTGAGGAGCTTTTCCGAATGGCCTATTCTCACCATCGCTGCGGCTTCCTATACTTCGGGCCGCCACTGACTTGCACCTCCCCACCTCTCCCGCCGCACCCCACCCTCCCAACCGCCCCCAGAGCGAGGGCTTTCTCAGATGAAGGCTGTTTGTGGCATCCCCCTGCTTGAGCAACCCCTCAATGGCTCCCCAGTGTTCTCAGAATGTAGTCCAGACCCCTTAGCCTGTCTCTTTGTAAGCCCTTTCCCATCTGGCCCCACCGACCTTCTGCTCTCTCTGGGCTCCAGGCACAGGAGCCTCCCCAGGCCTCCTGTGTGCTCTGCTGTCTCTCTCTTTGGGGCCTTTGCTGAGCTGCGTCCTCTGCCAGGAATACTCTCCTCCCCCAGCCTGTTGACTCCACTCATCAGTGAGGGCTCAGCATCAATGTCCCTTTTCTGACAAATCTTCCCTAACCCCTGGAAGGGGTGGGCCTGGGCTGGGGCACCCCTCACCCCTAGTATGGCACCGCACACCACACAGGCCTGTCTGCTGTCCAGCCCCCCTCGGGATCGCTGGAGTGTGTGTCCCTTATTCCCACAAGCAGTATCTGGCTCTCCCCGACCAAATTAGAGACATTTCCCCCCATCAGAATGGGGGCTCTCTTAGGGCAGGAATTATACCTCCCTCATCAGATTAGAGGTACCCAAAGTCTGGGACTGTGTTTTCTCCAGCAGACAGGAGGCTCCCTCAGGACAGAACCTGTCTCCCTTGTCACACTGGGGGTTATCCAAGTACCGGATCTCTGAATCACCCCCCTCCACATGTACTCCTCACAGCCCTCACGGACATGGGGGGTGGGAGATGACAGGCAGCTCCCCCTCTGCCTTATGCCTAACCCTTGGCTGGGGCCCGACTGGCCCCTGCCATGATCCTGAGAGCAGGAAGGTTTGCTGTTCTTTCTGGGAAGAGCAAGCCTCCTGTGGCCTTCCGCAGCAGCCACGAGCCAGCCCCACCAGAAGACCCGGCCAAGTGACCAGCAGAGGCTGAGCTGCTCTGGACCAGCTGCCGGGCCAGCCTCGGAGACGGGCACAGGCGGGGGGCCAGGAACCCTACGGCTCCTGCGACAGACGGGGCTCAAAGCCAGGCTGCCAGGAGCCGGGGTTGGGACCCGCCCCCGGAGAGCCGCCAGGGAGGGGCCTGCCTCATTGCAGGCCAAGCAGCCGGGCTCCTGCCAGGCCATCTGGAGCCAGCCCCCGTGTGTGTGCATGTGTGTGGGTGTGAGTGCGCGTCTCCCAGGCCATGTGGGTGGCTGGGAGCTGCAGGGTTGTGACCCGGCCCTCCTAGCAAGCCTCTGGCTCCCCTGTGGTCAGTTTCACTTCTGACATCTGGTCAAGTTCACAGCTGGCCGGCTTCCTGCGTGGTCATTTTCACTTTTCCTCTGCAAAACCTGGGGGCAGAGGGCCCCCACTCCTTCTCTATCCCACTTAACTCCATGGCCACACATGTGGATGTGCTCGATTTCTGTGAACACTCCCCATTTCGTGGGGGGGGGCGGGTGGAGAAACAGTAGGACAAAAACTCACCAAATTAGAAATTATACCTGCGCCCCGCCCCTGACCCCCACTGGCTCCATTCACGTGCGTTTCCAGAAAATCTCTTTGCACTGGTTTTCTTTCTTTGCTATTATAATATTTGTCATTTATGTTTTATGTGTAGGTTTTAGGAAGGCCCAAGAAATGATTACACAGGATGCAAGGGGGAGGTGACAGGGAGTCTGGAGCTCACAGCCCCCAGCTGGAGGGCCGAAAGGGTTTCATCTCCACGCAAAGGGAGGCGGTAGGGGCCCCAGAACCAAACACATGCTAAAACATACTTGTGGTACCCCGACCCCCTCCCCAACTGCTGGGGAGGAAAATAAATACACTCAGATCCTGTCCTGCTCTCCAGGTGCACAGGTAAGGGGCCAGCAGGTGAGTTTCCTCCCCTCATCAGATGGAGGTCACAGAAATGCCATCTACTTACAATGCTCCCAGTCCCATACACGGAGCTGGGAGAACCCTGGGCAGGGGAGGGGGTGGCCATCAGCGCACACCCTGCTTGGGGCTCGGGGCTTGGTCATGCTAAATAGAGGGGCGCCACACTCATTCCAATGTCAAGCAAAACAGAACATGCCAGGAAGGACCTCATGAGACCTCACGGCCCCTTTCTGGCACCAAGCTAGGGAACAAAACGGTCCTTCGAAGGGTCCTCTGAACTTGGGAGAGGCCCTCTGCAGGCCACAGTCTCCCTTGGTTCCTTCTTGCTACATTCCCACACTGGTCCGCCTTTCTTCACTGCGACCATCGGAGCCCAGCCAAACCCTGTGCTCACAGGAAAAGAAAGGCCGGGGGCGGGGGAGGGGGAGCATTCTTCCACGTGCAGGCCCTCGGAAGCCAGACGCCAGCTCAAGCCTCAGCCAAGCTTGGCCCGCCAAACCAGGGGCGAGGGAAGAGGCCAAGCTGAGTTCAAATCCCTTCAGTGCTTCTCTGCCAGCCGCCCTGGGCAGGATCCGGGCCCAGCCCGAGAGAAAGAACTTGGGGAGAAAAGCAGGATTTCTCATCTTCTTCTTTGTCTGTGTGTCTGTGGATCTGTTTGTCGCGGGTCCGGGGCCCTTAGTCCCTGACCCCAGGGCTGGCTCTAGAAGATACTGCCTGTGTTGGCTCTGAGTCTGTGCCGGGATGGAGGGCACCTGCAGGCCGGGCCACACCACGGGTGCCACACTGACGTGCCTGAGCGGGACTGGCAAAGGGAAGTGGCACCCCTCTCCACAAACCCCAGTCCATGCTCAGTCAAGTCCATCTCTGACCATGACGGATCAGTGCACCAGACCTTGGGCAAAAGCCTCCCATCTCCACAGGGGTTGGACAGGCCTGGAGATGGTGGAGGGCAGACTGGATTTGGCTTCGAGACATTTCCCAGAGGGTTGCCTATCCCCTCCCCCCAACCCCCCTGGCTCCTTGCCCTCAAGCAAACCTGAGGCCTGTACTCCCTAATTCAGAGAGTTGGGGGGCAGCCCCCATTTGTCCTCCCCATTGCTGGGTGGCTTTGGGCAAGTCACTCCCTCTCTCTGGGCCTGACTCTCCTAAATGTAAAACAAGGGGGTGGACTAGACTCCAAAACCCCCTTTCAGCTCTGACAAGCCTCTGGTGGTCTTCATCTTGGGCCAGAGAGGAGGGTGAGGGGGCTGAGGGAGGACGTAGGCCACAGTGATGGTCCCTCATTCCCCAAGTTCACAGTGTAGAGCCCATGGCTCTGGTCCCTCAGTCTCTCCCTTCGAATCTCTGGGGCTTTGTCTTCGTCCCCAACACCATCCTTGGTGTCAGCCCCCCAGGCCTGACACCTGCTAAGATGGGAGGGGCTGGCCCACCTAGAAGTGCCGGAGAAGGGAGCAGATGTGAGATGTGATGTTAGGGGCGGGGTGGGAGAGGCAGCAGGGGCCCTTCTGGCGCTGGAGAGAGCGATCAGAAGCCATGGGGCCACATGGGAGCAGGGACAGGGCTGCGGTGGAGGGGCCCGGGCTCCGCAGCCCTGCCCCGAGCTCAGCTCTGACGCTGGCCCGTGGGGGTGGCGGGAGCATCAGCCGTCAGAATGTGGGGGCAGGGCAGGGGCTCCGGGGGGCGGCTCACACCGGGGACGTGGCCGTGGACTCGCTACACAGGCTCTCGACGATGTCAGCTCGCTGGATGCGGCGCAGGGCAGCCAGAAGGGCGTCGAGCGTTGCGCTGTCCTGGGCGGCCCAGCTGGCAAGCAGGGCTCGGACGGGGCAGGCCTCGTGGGTGAAGGAGTCTATGTGCTCAGGCTGGTAGCCCAGCTCGCCTGCCAGGTGCCGCCAGGTGTCCCCCGCAGAGCCATTGAGCAGCTTCTCCACCTCCTCCCGCTTGGCCGGTGGCAGACTGCTGTAGAGGCCTCCATCCCCCTTGAGGGCTGCCAAGAACCCAGGGGGCATCAGAGGCTACCCTCCAGACCCCCTTTTCCCTACAGTGGGCATGGGGGCCCCAGGGTAAGACCGAAGACGGGCTGAGGCATTTCTCCTCCCAGGGTGGGTAAACCCCAAGGGCCTGGAGGCAGAGGGAGGGTCAAGATGAGGTCGTGGATGGGGGGCAGGGCTGTAGGGGGGCCTGGGGGTGCTGACTCACATCCCCTCTGACCCGCAGCTCCAACACTATCCCCCCATCTCACCCCGTCCCCGCCCCACAGCAATTAGGCAAGACAGGACCTAGCCCCAGACTCCACCACAGCAAGTATCCTGGAGCTGGGCTCTGGGCCACTAATTAGGGTCCATAATTAACTACTTGCTCCCCAGAAGTCCGGAGCAGGAGGCTAATTGCAGCCACTTTGGGGAGTAATTAGCCCTAGGGGGGGGACAATTAGCTTGATGAGTCTGGATGCTCCAATTTGTCAAAGCTCCCCCTCTCCCACGCCTCTCCACTAGAAAGACCTCTCCTCCCCGTTCACGCACCCTGCTTCTCCTGTCCTACACAGAGGCCCCGTTCCCTGTGAGCCAGCCCCTCCGGCAGTCCTTCCTATGGTCTACCCTTAATCACTCCTTTCCTCCCTACCTCAGCGCCCCCTGCCCCCGCCTCCCTGCTCACCCTGGCCCGCGGCTGTCTGCGTGTGGGGCTGCTGGTCATGCAGGCTCTGGCTGTCCACAGAGATGCCACTGTCACTGTGGAGCTTTTCTCCCTCCGGCGGCGGCGTCTGGTCTGCGGGCCGGCTGTTGGCTCCTTGCTTGTTCTGTTTGCAACTGTTCCACCTGGTACCAGAGGACGGGCCCAGTCTCAGGGGCTGAGGGCCCGCACCAGCCAGGTGCCTAAGGGATCTGTGCTCTGATGCATCGGGGCTGGGGCCCTGGCAGGTGCCCAAGCATAGCCCCCCACCAGAGCACCTATGGTTCTTCTTTCTGTCCATCTCCGCCCGCCCCTGGCCTGCACTGAAAGCACTGTGGGGGCCCACCGGCTCCCTGGGCTCGGTGCACGGTGCAAAGGTTCAGCGAATGTTCACGGAATGAGTGGCGCGTCCAGTGATTTCTCAGGAATTCCACCGTTCCCAGTCTACCCTGCTAAACTACTCCCACATGTGTGCAGGGATATACACAAAGATTTCCTCTGCTATTATTAGCAATAAGCAAAAGCTGAAAACAAATTAAATGTGCATCAAAAGACTGTTCAAATAAATTAGGATCCATCCATATCCTGAGTGAGCAGTTACAAACAATCAGATAATCCGTACGTCCTGGGGAAAGCTCTCCCAAGGGGGATTAAGTGAAAAGGTAAGTTGTAGAGTGTGGGTAGTGGGATCCCATAGATGCTTTAAAAAAAAAAAAAAAAAAACCCTCTGTGTGTTTACGTATAACTGTAAAAAGTTTTAGGTACATGTGTTTATAAAGGCACAGAAAATGGCTGGAAAGGATCCATTCCAAACAGATTCCAATGAGGAGAGAGGTAGGATTTGGGGAGATAAAAGAGGGCTTTTACTTTTTGCTTTATAAGACATTGGTCTTGTTTGCATTTACCCAAACAAACATGTATTACCTTGAAGATTTTCTTTTTAAGAATGGAAAATGCATTGAAACATTTAAAACACTTTCCAGGGGCGCCTGGGTGGCTCAGTCCGTTGAGCGTCTGACCCTTGGTTTCGGCTCAGGTCTTGAGCTCAGGGTCGTGAGATGGAGCCCCGCGTGGGGCTCCAACCTCCGCATGGAGTCTGCTTGAGGTTCTCTCCCTCCCTCTCCCTCCCCTTCTGCTCCTCCCTAGCTCATGCTCTCCCCCCTCGTATAAATAAGTAAAATCTTCAAAAACAAATAAATAAGTAAAACACTTTCCAGAAGTTCTTGCACATCCTGAACTTCTGGATGTGGGTGCCACAACATCCCCAATGTGACATGGGAAGGGACACATGCACACATAGGTCACGGGGGGGTCAATGGGGTTTGAGGGATGAGGGCACACGTGGCTGGTAAAGAAAGCTCAGTGTGCAGCTGGGGGTGTGCTGTCAGGGAGGGGAGCAGTTTCATGGGAGTGGGGAGGTGCTGGTGCCAGAGCAGGACAGGGACCATCCCCCCCTGGCATGGGGCAGCTGATGGTGAGGATGAGCGTGGTTTGGGGTTGACTCTAAAAAGTGTGTGTATTTTCAGGTCAAGTTCACAGTAAAGCGCTCCTCGAGAGCAAAGGCCCTGCTCTCTGTCCCCTGTGCCCCCCTCTCACCTCTTGAAGGCAATGTAGGCCACTAGGCCCACAACCACAGCAGCCAGGATGGAGCAGTAGACAGGGATGAGGTTGTCGGTGGTGCCTCGGGTCACTACGGGCTGAGAGCTGCCCATCACTGTGGTCACCACATCTGCCACTGTGCTGGCTATGACATCTTGCTCTGGAGGTCCCTCGGGCTCCTCCGTGCTGGGGGCAGTGCTGTCCGAGCCTTCCGAGGGTGTGGACCGGGTAATCCAACGGCCAGGGATCTCTGGGGGAAGGAGCTACAGGAATGAGGGCCCACTCCCCACCCAGCCCTGCTCCAGCACTTCTTCCCCAGGCCTTTCCCCGTGCCAGGCCATTACACACGGGGGTGAGGGCCGGGATCGTGTGTATGAGTCATGATGGTGGAGGAGAGCAAGGGCCTGGGTCCCCTTCGGCTCTGTCACCGACGGACTGTGTGACCCTGGACCAGTCCCTTCACCTCTCAAGATCTCAATTTCCCATCTATTGAACGGGGATGCTAAGAGAGATGGTCTCTAAGCTCCCTTCCATCTGAGGTGCAGCTGTGACCCTAGGACTCTATTCTGCCTCCCTGGGTACCCAGAAGCCTGGCACGGAGGCAAACACACAAAGAAGAGAGAGTGGGCACCAGGAGGCCTCTAGCTGGAATCACTCTGGGAAAATGTTGTAACCTCCCTCGTCCCAGTTTGTCCCAATGGTCCCAGTCAACCCGGTCCTAGGGAAGGATGAGGAAACTCAGGTCTGGACAGAGATACTTCCCCGCAAACCACCTCTCCAAGAACTGGCACTCAGCCTCCCTTCTGTTCTCCGATGTCCTAGCTCTCAGCTCAGACAGGGTAGGGGGTGCCCAGCTGGCTGGCTTCCCTCCAGCCAGTCCTTAGCCAGTGGCCAGCCTCTGTTTCCTGCCCGGTGTGGCCCCCAAACCAAACCATCTGATCTCACCGCCCAGAGAAGACAGTGTTGGGCAGCCCCAACCCTCCCTGGGCGGAAGCAGACTGTTGGTGGGGAGAAGGCCTCCAGAGAAGGTACTGCCTGCTGCCTGAGGTGGGGAGGCAGGTAGGACTATGCCTTGCCACCCACCTAGGCCCTTTTATGCCAGTGGGCACTGCCAGCCTCCCCAACAGAGGACCTGGCACCACTGGGTGGGATTTTCCATCTTGCCACCCAGCCAGGGGCAGTCCCAGGGGCTGTGGGCTCCAGACGGCCTGGGGGTACCTGTCCGGGCAAAGTTGCCTAGCCCATCTGTCCTCACTTCCCACGCCTGGGGCAGGGAGGGGAAGCAGACAGGACATGCCAATGGGGTGAAGGAGAGGCACCTTGCTCCCTAGCTCCGCCCTACCTCACCCCCAGTTTGCCCACCCAAGTCGGAGTGAAAGCTGCCCCCTGGTCTCCCGGCCCTCCTCGGCTCAAGATGAAGATGATTCAAAGGCCCCCGTTTTCAGCACCTTCTGAGGGGTAAGGCCCCCAGATGTGAATCTGAAATCCATCTGGCTGGCACTAGGGAGGGGGCTGCCATCTGTTGCCCCACCTCCCCCCCCCCGCTCAGTCCTGGGGGGCAGGGGTAGGGTGGGAATGGGGCCCCAGACAGGGTGTTGGACTGGGGTCTTCTCTTGCCCTGCTAGGGGACTGGGCAAGCTGCTGGTGCCATCTGAGCCCTGAGGCTGAGATACAACTGGCTAGGACTCTCCCCACCCCAGAGGCTGAAGGTATGTTGGGGGGTGTTGGTGAATCAGGCCATCACAGAGATTCCAGAAATCTCCAATGGGAAAGTTTGACAGTGGACATTAAGGGACAGATCAGGCTGAAGACAGGGCTGTCCAGGGCACTTTCTCCTCATCTCTCCAGTCCCCTCTGGGGCAGGGCTAGGAGGGGGGTACAGCAGGATGAGATCCAGATGTGGCCATGTCCACCGGCATTCCAAGCCCCTAAGCCCTTGGCGAGTTCTGACAGCCATTTCCGGAATGGGAGCTGTCAGACTCGGGGGTGGAAAAGGAACCAGGTTACTCCTAAACCCAAATTTCACTGGGGCGAGGAGTGGAGAGGGGGGGTATCCTTCTGCCCCAAGGCTGAGTGAGTCACCATGTTGACACCTGAAATGTCTATGCAAGGAAGTACAATGGACTGGAAGGGGAGGGGCAATCAAACCACGCATCCAATTCCATTTCCTGAAGTGTTCCGTCTGTTCCGGAGCTGACATTTAACCCTTCAGAGGCTAGAGCAGAGAACGGAAGACGGACAGGGATAAACACAACCCTCAGGGTACCCTCTTCCTTCAGGACGGCTGGGAAAGTAGGGTGGTATCCGAAAGCAATCTGTGAACGCCTCAAAAGGCAGGGCCCACCCCTCCCCCAGCTGCCACCTTTCTTTGCTCCAACCGCGCCCCTGACTAAGTCCCCCCACTGGCTGGTCCAGACTTGCCCGTGAACTGTGCTGCCCGCCTGCCCGCTGACAGCTGCTGAAACTCCCTCCGCGCTCTGCCCTGTGCCTGACGCCACTTGCCTGTCTCCGGGCTGAGGGCGATCACCACCAGAACCACTATGTTCTGGGCCCCACTCCCCCCACCCCCATGCAGGAGGCTTCACATACATACCTGGCCTCAGCCCAGTTTAACCACTCTCCCCAGGCTGAGCTCCCTGAGCCAGGGATCACGGGGTGTGGAAGGCAGGCATGCTCCCCATGGCAGGGGATCTGTCTCCCCCATCTGACTGGGGATTGACTGGGGGCGGAGGCTGTGCTGCATCCCCCAGAATGGGGGATCTCCTGGGAACTGGGACGATGTCTGCCTCAACAGACTGGGGCAAGGGCCGTCTTTTTCCGGCAAACTTGGGGCTCCCTGAAGGAGGCACTGGTTGCTCAAAGTGAGGGCACCCTGAAGGAGATGTCCCAAAAGGAAGTAGCTAAGTAGGGGCCCAGCCACAGGGGGATGGACAGAAAGTAAAGGCACTGTCACCCTCTCCCTGCAATAGAAAAGCCCACTTGCCTCCCTGCAGATGGATGTCACCAACCAGAATCCAAAAGAGTTCCGTCCTGGCTGCCATCCTGCTTCCTCCTCCCATCCCAGGAACTGGGTGCACTCCTTGGGGCCCCATGCCCAGCTAAGCTGAGTGCACCCAGTTCCTACCCACCCTGGGGCCGAGAGCCCTCCATGTGTGCCGGTCTCTTCCTCGGGCTCCTGAGCCCTGAGCCTGCTGCTGCTCTTCTTTCTCCGCCCCCACCACCTCCTTAGCATTCCCTGAGTGAAAGGTCATCCTTGGCGAAAGGGTAGCAACCACTGTTGACCCCGCCCCCAGATACCACCAGTGAAAGCGGGCCAGCCACCTTCCCTAACCCAGGACATCCCTGAAAGCTGTATGACCAATGAGGAAACTGAGGTCCAGAGACAAGAGTGACCTCCCTACCATCACTCGGAGAGTGACCGGGCAGATTCCCTCCCGCGTCCTAGAGCCATAAACCACTGTGGACCCAGACCAGGCCCCCGAGCCAAAGGGCCCCAACTCCTGAGGGTCCTCAAGCCCCTTTCTCAGGTCCAGAGAGCCTGCTCACGGATCAAACATGTCCCGACCGGGGAAGAAAGCCCTAGAAACTGAGTTGGAGGGTCGTAGCTGCGGCCTGGGAGGAGGATGGGGGCTTTCCAAACACGCAGCCCACGGAAGGACACAGTGAGAGGAGTCCTTTGGACCTGGGCTTTCAGGGAGGGTGGCGGCCGGCTCGAGGCCCGCGAGCCCCCCCACGTCCCCCCCCCCGCTGCCCCCGGCCCCCAGGGGGCGCCCTCGGCCCGGCGCGCTCACCCTCGCACTCGGCGTCGGCCCAGCGCGTGCACTCGCGCAGCTGGCGCTCCGTGTCCTCGCACACGGTGCAGGGCAGGCACGGGTCCACGTGGTTGGCCTCGTCCGAGTACGTGCCGTCGGGACACTCCTCGCACACGGTGTTCTGCCTGTCCTGGCACGAGAACACGAGGCCCGAGCCCGCCTCGCACACGCGGCACGCCTCGCAGCGGCCGGTCGCCTCGTCCTGGTAGTAGCCGTAGGCACAGCGGCACACGGCGTCGTCCGCCTCCACGCACGGCGCCGACATGCTCTGCAGGCCCACGCACTCGGTGCACGGCTTGCACGGCTCGGTGGCGCTCACCACGTCCGAGAAGGTCACGCCTGGGGGCAGATGGACGCGCCGGGCAGCCGCCGCGGAGCCTGGAACGGCAACCGGGACAACCTGGGACGCAGAGGCTGGGAGCGCCCCGCGGGGACCCTCATCCCTCGGGATCCCCGGTCTGTGAGCGCTCCTGGCAGCCGACGCGGGGAAGGGGACAGGGGGCCAGGAGCTCCCGGTGCCCCAGGCCTGGAAGCACTGACTGTGAGGCTTCAAGGGGTAACCCAGCTGGAGGCCAGTACATTTCTTGGCAAATTCTCTTAGAGAGTTCCCAGTCCGGTACCCTTGTTCCCAGCATGATTAAGGAATAATCTGAGCGTGGTTCCCTCCCAGCCCTCCCCGCCGGCCAGAGCTGGGCTGTGAACCCAACCCAGGCTCGGGCGGGCCTTCACGAGGGAGCCTCCGGCCTCCGCCACCCTTCTCCTCATCTCCGCGCAGGTGGGGGCCCAGGTGTGGCCTGACCAGGGTTAGACCGCGGAATTTCCCACCCATGGCGCTGCCCCACGCTGCTGAAGGGCTTGGTTCTTGAGGGTGGGGATGGACTTCCTGACGAGGTAACAGCAGGAGGGATTGGAGCTAGAAAGCAAGGACTTGCCTCTATATATAGTCCTCTGCCCTTCCCAATGGCACAAAGGGGAGATTTCCAAGCTCACTCTTGACTCATGCTCTCTTAATGGATGTGAGGTCTAATCTAATAAGGGGAAGAACGCCAGGGGATGCCAGGGTCCTCTCCTCCGTGTGCAAGGAGGGGGAAGGCACAGAGCCAAATCTTCTCCATCCCTACCCGCCCAGGTGCAGAACTCTGTGCCAGTCGGAATCCAAGAGGATGTACCCTTGCTCCAAGGGCAGAAAGAGCAGGATTTAGGAACCGGGAACCAGGGAAGGAGGGAGTGTCAGAATGTGGAAGCAGAAGTAAAGACTCCCACTGGAGGGAAATCGAGGCCTGCCGTGCGTTCTGATCTCAACCTTCTCTAAAGGAATCGAGAGACCGAATGGAGCACATTATCTTTGGGGTGTCGGTGGAGAAGCAGATGCAAAGAAAGAAAAGCAGAGAGAAATGAAAAGGAAAGCAACTGAGGGGCAAGAGAAGACAAGACAGGGGTGGGCCTGGAGGGAGACCAGTTTCAAGCCAGTTCTGGCAGAGGAACGAACCCCTGTGTCTCTCTTCCCAGGGACGGGGTCAACCTGGACCCAAAACCTGCTTCCACCACTTATTAGCTGTGTGACTCTGGGTGTTTTACTTCACCTCTTTGAGCTTTTTTTCTTCCTCTGTAAAACCGAGAATAATTTCTCCACTCACAGGGTTGTGGTGAGGAAGAAATGAAATTCTACCATAAATCACTAGACACACCGCAGGGATCCTGCAAAGGTTGGGCCCCCTGGGGTGGGCTACGGCAAGTCAGGTGAACTTGGGTCACAGGGATATAGTCTGCAGAAAGGACTTCCAAACATAAACAGCCAAGGCAGGACGTCCAGTTTATACAAACAGGAGGATTCGATCTGGTTGGCATGTGGCAGGGGGGTGGGTTTAGTCACACTGGAGGGGGAGAGAAAATGGGGGGGCTGCCCATGGGAAAAATACAGAAAATTAGTAGAAAACTCCTGGGAGACAGTTTTAGGGAGTGGGAAAAATGTGGTCTTTTTCGGCAGAGAATGAAGGCAAGAGCTTAATGGGTTTCCTTGTGGAAACGTTTTGAGGATAGAGGGAAAGTCCGCTGGGGTCTCCATGCCATAAAGTGAGCTTATAAAGGCGGCCTGTTAACGCAGCTGGAGGTGGGGAGGGGAACCAGAGGGAGCAAATGGAGGGACGCCTCCCGCCACCACCTCCTAGCTGGTCTCCAGCTCCTGTCTCCCTTTCTCCGGAGATGCCAGAGACTCTCTTCCCCAGGCTCTTCTACCCCACCTCTTGCTTTGACAGAAGGGAGTGGGTACCCATCCTGGGACACTTAGGGTCCAGGCCAGAGAGGACCTAGGCAGGAGTCTAGGAAATGAGAGAGGCAAACTTGGGAGGTTCCAGCACAGCCGATGGTTGGCCAACGCTGCTGGGATGGAAACCCTGGTAGGCCAGGGCAGGTGGCCAGATGGCAAGGTGGCAAAGGCATTACAGGATGTCTATCTAGCCTCGCCATCTAGGCCCAGGCCTTTCCTGCTGCGGGATGGAGTTACAGGATCCACAGGCACTGAGAGAGGAAAACTATGTGTCTGGGAACACCAAGGAGTTGGGGTTGTCTGGTAGATAGGCTGTGGCGGGGGCGGGGGGGCGGTGGTAGAGAGGAATCCAGAGGTCAGACTAGGCAGTTGGGTTCAGAGTTCCCAGTTCCTGGGACACCTGGATGGCTCAGTTGGTTAGGCGTCGGACTCTTGGTTTCTGCTCGGGTCATGATCTCGGGGTTGTGGGATAGAGCCCCGGGTCGGGCTCTGCACTCAGTGGGGAGTCTGTTTAGGATTCTCTCTCTCTCTCTCTCTCTCTCTCCCTCTACCGCCCTCCGCGTTCTCTCTCTCTCTCTCAAATAAATAAATAAATCTTAAAAAAAAAAAAAGAGTTCCCAGTTCCTATGCCCTTGTTCCTATCATGATTAAAGAAGAATCTGGTATGGTTCCCACCGGCCCTCCAGGTAGGCAGTGCGTGCCAGGTAGAAGGCAGGATGTGACTCTAGGCAGGGAGGAAAGGTTTCTGGGCAGAAAAGAGCACTGAGCCCGTGGCCTGAAGGCAGCAACTGAGGCTAGGGACATCCAGCAGAGATACAGAGTCCTGGGTCAAAAGCACACAGAATTCAGTCCCCAGACCTGCCATCCTTCTGAATCCCTTAGCAGCAGCCCCAGAAGATGGGGTTCTCTCCCCTTCCTGAGGAAATCCGAGGTAGGACAGGCCCCTCTCCCCTCTGACACCACCCCACAGTGAGGACTGCCTCCACTCCTGCTACTTCTGGAAAGCCCTGCTTCCTTGGTCAGAGCTGGGGAACAGCTGGCCTTGGGGGGAAGGGTAGCCACACCCTCCCAGGATCCCCCAAGGTCAGTTTCCAGAGCAGCCAGGACTTGATCCTCTTCCCCTCCCCCTAAACACGCTGAGGGTAAGTGGCAGCCATTGATTTTACAGTGCAGATGGTATTTTTAGCTGTCTTAGCATCAGCTACTCCTCCCACCTGGCCACATTCTTCTACCAGGCCTCTCCACCTGGGAGCTGGGAAGGGGCACCCCCTGGGGATCCCTCCTCATGAGGTCCTCCTCCTCCCTCTGCTGACTTTCCTCAGCCATTCTCAGCTTCCCTTCTCGCCTCCTATACTGGGTCGGACCCATTCCGGTGCCCAAACAGAGGTAGGCAGGAGATCCTGCTGGGAGGCAGAGCCCTTGTCAGGCTTCCAGTGGGCATGCGCCTCCCAGCCCTCCCTTCCCCCCTCGCCACTCCCCTGGCCGCCCCCCTGTACTCACTGTCCAGGCAGGGCTCACACACGGTCTGGTTGGCTCCGCAAGGCTGGGCCACGCCCTCCCCCAGGTTGCAGGCTTTGCAGCACTCCCCACTGTGTGTGTACAGGCCCGTGGGACATGCCTCCTTGGTACTTCCGAGGGACACCTGGGCGGGGGGATAGATCAGAAGGTCAGAATGGCAAGAGAAGCGAGCGGGGGTGTCTTCCAAGAGATCAAACACCCCCTCCTAAAGCCTTCTATTGGAACCACCTGGGCCGGGATGAGCTCACCACGGAGGCATCAGGCACATCAAAGCTGGCGGGAAGAAAGGCAGTGGGGGACAGGGCGCCCCTGCAGGCTGCCGGGGGTGTGAGGTCAGAGCCCCGGATGCTGACATTCTACAGAGTTCATCTTGGGGTTATGGCAACTCCTGGAATCCTGAGGACACACCACATGGGGAAGGTGGCCTCTGGCCAGTACAGGTTATGGCTCCCATGGGGGAGCACAGGGCTCCCCGCCAAGGGGGCAACTGGAAGCTAAACTCCAGCCCAAATGCCACTTAGCGGGAGGCACAGCTGCAGGGCTCTGTCTACCCAGAGGGACGCCTTTTTCTAGCAAAGGCTAGTAGGGCCCTTCTCCAGGTCCTTAATTCTACCATTCCACATATCAAATATTCAATGAGCAGTGTCTGTACCCAGGAACAGAAGGCAGAGGGCTGGGGTCTTGGGTTCGAATCCTGATGCTGCCTTGGAGTTCTGACCTGCTCTGCTTTCCCTCTCTGAGTCCTCACCTCTCCTCACCCACGGAGACAGAGACCACTCAGGGCCAGAGCAAAGAACCGGCCAATTGGCAAGAGTCTGGCACCAAGCAGGGAGAAAGGGGCGCCTGTTAGCGATGACGAAGTGGCATCTCTCACCACCCAGCAGCCCAGCTCACCACTCAGCAGCCCAGCTCTGGATTTTCCAAGAAATCCAGAGTCGGATTTCCAGCCACCCGCCCTCTCCTCTCCCTGCCCCCATGCAGCCGGTGGGAACAGCGCTGGAACCAAGGGAAAGGGGAGTCAGATTCCTGCCACCGAGGCATCTTTGCTCATGGATGGAATGATTTAGCACCAGATTCCCTGGGGGGGGGGCGGGGGAGTGCTGGCAGATGCTTTATGTTTCTATTCCTAAAAAAAAATTCTTCGTGTCTAATAAAACTCCAAAGCCTGTTTCCCTGGCCTCAGACCATGCAGCTCCCATTTGGTACCAAGAGGAAGTATGGGCTCTGGGGTCATGGGACTAGAGGGGAGTGTTAAAGGTCCTTTTGGACATTCCTCTGCTTCCACATTGGCGAGATCATAGCCAAAAATACCCCCTTTCCCTCCAGTCCTTTAAAATATCCTGAGGTCTAACCAGGGTTTTGTGGAAGGGGGGTGATGGACAGGTTGGATCAGTCTAGGAGGCAGATGGTGGTCCTCAGGAGACCAGCAGGGAGGGTGCAGTGCGGGCAGCATAGGAGGGGGTCCTTGGGTATTTGCCACCATCTCCTCCCAGGTGGTAGGAACACAGGTCTGGGAACATCTGCGGACCAGAAACCAGGAGGGGTGGGGGCGGGGGGTGTCCCAGATGCAGGCTTTCCCCTAGGAGGGAGAGCAAGATTCCAGAGGGTCTGTTTGGGTTTCTTTTCATCCTTGAGGGTTCATGCTTAAATGTCACTTCTTCAAGGAAGTGATCCTGTGGCCCCCACGCCTCCCAGATGAGGCTGAGTGGCCCTGTGACATGTTCCCTCAGTTTACTGAGCTCATCTGGTCTGAGCGCTGCGATGTCCCCCACTGGACTGTCAGCTCTTGGAGGGCAGGACTGTGGTTGCCCCAGCGCCTGGTACCCAGCCTGTATATTTATGGGATTTCAGAATGTGAAAATACAATACGACCTCAATTACCTAGAACTCTGGGCAGGGGATTGTGGGATGGGGGTGACTTTCTGGAGAGCTGAATTTCCATTTTAACCAAGATGGCTGTACCCTTCTGATTCCAGAACATACCTTCACGGTTTCCCCGTGACTCAGGGACTCAGTGATTATTCTGGGCGTCAGTGCCGTGAAGCCCTTTGTGTTCTTTATCCCAAATCACCACACTTTTGTCTCTGAGTTCTTCCATCAGCTTTTTTTTTTTTTTTTTTTTTTTTTAGTGTTTCTGTCTCCCTGCTTCCTGTCAAGATATCAGTTGCCAATTTTCGCTGCTACCAGAGTGTGACCTGAGCAGCCCCGCCCCTACCATTCTAACTCATTAGGTCAAATTGAATCTGTAGAAACCATGTAACTAGCCTGGGTAGGAAGGTGTACATCGTGAGTGTCGGTAGGATCTGAACCGGGAGGGGGCCATTGTCTGAGTAAAAAGTGTGACCCTATACTGCCTTCCTCCTCACGGCCTCCATGGCTCTGGCTCATGGCTTAGAGCTGGGTGACCCGGGACAGGTTGAAATCTCTCTGTGCCTCAGTCTTTTCATCTTTAGGTAATGGTGACAGTATGTGCCTCATTAGATTGCTGTAGGCATCAAATGAAGAAGGTGTTTATACACTTCAGGGTCCCTCTGTTTTCTTTCCCAAGGTCTTTCTTGCCTCTTTTGTGGCTTTTGGCTGGATTCCAGTTGGTCGAGGTCAGCAGAGAGCTGGGCTGCGGAGAGCTGAGGGGGGTCTGTCCATGGCACTCGAGCGGCCTCTGCATGCCCCTCTTCCTCGAGGCCTGCTCTCCCTGCTGCAGACTGCCTACCTCTCTCTTCTCCCGAGTCCTGCATTTGGACTCCAGGCCACATAATTAGCATCCATGTGTTTCCTGTGCTTGTTTTATGTGTCCTATTTCAAAACACCCCAGACCGGCTACCTAACAGTCTGCTACTTTGGGGCAATTCCCAGTCTCTCTAAGCCTGCATTTTCCCACCTAAAACGTTGGGTCAGTAATATTTACTGCTCAGGGTTGCCATGAAAGTTACATGAAGTAACGTTAGGCAAGCCTGTCCGGTGTATAGTAGAAGTTCAATAAATGTTAGTTATCAAGGAAGTGTCTTGTCTCAGGCTGAGCTGCTGAGCCTGGCTGGGAGGCAGTAGGAGGGGCGAGCAGTAGTTGGGCCCAAAGAGAGGGAACTACCTAGAGGAGGGGCAGGCTAGGCATGAAGAATGACCCACCAGGAAGAGTCTGAAGAGGGCACGGGGAAAGGAGAATGGGAATTGCTCTCCTCGCAGTTAACTAATTAACAACTATTTACTAGTTGACAACTATTTGCTCAGCATTGAACTAAGTGTTTCCAACGAGACATGGTCCCCGATCCCCCCCGGGGAAGTCACAGTCCCACGAGGGAGAGGAGATACCACACCACACAGCTACTCCAGAAGCCAAGATGCTGAGGGGGAAGGACTTGAGGGACCGCCTTCATCTCCTCTCTGATAGCTGGGGAAACTGAGGCTCACAGAGACAATTCTGCTAAGTGGCTTAATGCCTGGCCCCTGCCACACCCTCTATTGGTCCAGGGCGGGGCAATCTTGGGAAGCAAGGAGGGATGACACGGATTCAGGCTTATTGCTCCAAAATGATCAATTTACCAAAATGATAGACCCATGTGCCTGAAACCTACATTTATTACACTTGCTCATTTCCAATTTGATTTCATCCCATTTTTGAAAGTGTTTGCAATCCTTTTGCCATTTCCAGGATTTCAAAAAACGAAGGTGGAATCACTCTTAGATGAACTGACTTTTAAAAACCTTAAAATTTTTAAAAAATTGGGCAAAATGGAAAACACACCAAAATTCTGTTGAACGAATTTGAAACTATATGAATGCTTCAGTGTGATGAGCCCCAACCACTCAAAACAGTTTCAGCAAAGGGGTTCCTTAGGTGAATGGAGCCATTAGCCACCACCATGGGATTGGAGAGTTTTCAAATATGTGGAGGGTCTTTTGAGGTTAATGCAAACCCGGGGAGACTCTGGCACATGCGCTTTACTCCTTTAGGTAGCGGTTGAATTTGGGGTAGGAGACAAGCTAATTACTGAGGATGAGGCTGCATGAAGACTTTGAGAGGGGCCTGGGGACTATGGGTGGGGGGAAGGGGCTCAGTTCCAAATTTGTGGCGCCGAGGACATAGGACACAGATCTCATATTCAGAGCTAGTGATGGTTAAGGTCCTCCTGTCCCTCCGTGATCTAGAAGGCTGGGGCGGGCGGGGGAGGGGGCGGAATGAGACCGGACACAGAGCACAGAATAAACTCCAAGCCAAGCATTCTGGGTTCCAACAAGGGCACCACCACGCAGGGACTGGGGGAAGCCTGCTTTCATGCCCCGAAAGTCTGGGAGGTTCAACTCCCTCAACTGTAAAATGGGAATAACTAGATTTACTCTGCGGGGATCTTATAAGGATTCAGTGACACGAGAGAAATTACCCAGGGCAGTGCGTGACACATAGTAGGCGCTCAGCCAATTTTATTATTCCCACCTCCCCACCCTGCACAACCCCCCCCCCTCCCCGGGAAGAATCTAGGCGCGTGAATGGGCCCCGGCTGGTACAGGGAGGGTGGGGACCCCTTCCATCCCGGAGCCGCCTCCCTCGTCCGGCCGCTCCTGTCCTCCCATTTGCGGCGCTCGTTGCATCCCTATTAGGCGCATTAGTCGGCCCGGCGGCTCCGGTTACAGACGTCTGAATGACAAAGTGCCTCCATTACCGGCGCGGCCCGCCAGCCGAGCCGCCGGGACGCGCTCTGGTTTCAGCACTCTCCCGCCGCGGCCCAGGAAGAAACTCGGACCGCCGCGCTGCGCAGAGGCAGCCCGCAGACAGCAACCCCGCGGCGAGGCGGAGGCAAGAGCAGCAGGGGCTGCGGGCGGCCGGCTCTGCGCGGGGTCCACCTTCCCGAACCCCCAGGCCCTCCGCGCGCAGCCCCCCTCTTCCCTCGCCTCTTCTCTACTGGGGGTGACACTCTCCCCAGCCCCGGTCCGGAGCCCACGCCCTCGCCGCTCCGGGGGCCGCACTACTGGCCGGCCCAGTCCCACCTCCCCAGTCAAGAAGCATCTCTAACCCGCCGCGTTGGTCTGCGAGTGTGCCCGCAGTCACTCCCAAATGTCCGGAGAAGCCACAGGTACTGACAGCTCCAGGGGGCTGAGCTCCGGGGTTGGGTCCAGCGTCCCGAGAGGCTCTCTGCCCACCCCAGCCCCCACATTCCACCGCCCGCCTGACTCAGGGGATGGTGTCCAGCCCGCCCCTCGCCGAGAAACGCGGCTCTCGTACGGCGCTAGGACGCTGGGCTGCCCCCCTACGGGGTATGGGGAGTACCGCGCTGGGAATCAGGTGTGGGACAGCCTGGCTAGCGCTCTGGTTTAACTTGCTTTGGGATCTTGGCCAAGTCGTTTAAACTCTCAGAGCCTCGGTTTTCCTTCCTGTAAAATGGGGGTTGGGGATGCAACGCTCAGAAGAGAAATGAAGATGGCAGGGAGAGTGAGGACACCTCTTTCATTGCCAAACTCCGTGTGGCACTCCGTTCCTGGGCCCACACAGGTCACATCTCCTGAATATCTTGGGACTATGAGACGGACTTAGATGCTTAAGAGGACCCGCAGTCCCCTGCGGAGGCGGAATCCGCGGCGTCCGACCGCCTCTGTCCCGTTCGGTGCCCGGCGTCTTCCACCGAAAGTTGGGGTGGGGGTGGGGGGCGCGGGCGGAATCCCGACCCGCCTGGGCGCTGGACCCGTGAGAACTGCGGCCGCCGCGCTCGGGTGGCTTAACTTAATGCGGGTCCGCGTGGGAGCGCGGCGCGCAGCCCCAGTCGCGCGGGCGGCTGCGGATGGCACAGCCCTCGCCTCTCAGCGCCCCCTGCGGGCCGCCTCGGCTGCCGCGACCCCGGGCTGCGCGCCGCCCGGACCGTCCCCGCCTCGCGAGTCCCGGCGCTCTGCACCCTGAGACTTGGCTGCGGCCAGACCGGGTCGCACGATGCCCTCTCCATCCCTTCCGGTCCCCGGCGCGGCTTCAAACCGCGAGAATGAGCGCGTCGGAGGAGCCCGCCGGTCGCGGGGGAGGCAGGGAGCGGGTTCGCCCCGGCGAAGTGGGCGCTCCCTTCCCAGCCTCGGATCCCCAGCCGCAATTCCCAGACTGGGCGAGGCCGCGAGAAAGGGCGCGCGGCAGGCGCGGGAAACGTCCGTCCCTCTGCTCCATCTGCTCGTCCCACTGTCCCTCGGCGGGCAGGCGTGGCCCCGACCACTTCGGGGTCCGCTCTCCCTCTCCGCCCTCTTTCATTTCGCTGGCATCTCTCTCTCCCTCCCTCGCTGTCGTCCTTTTTCTGCCCTCCCTAGCCCACTTCTCTCTCTTCAGCCGACCCCCGCTCCCCGAAGCTCTCCCTCCCACGCCCCTCCCCCCCATTGTCTGGCTGGCCCTCATTGTCCGATGCCCGGTCCCCTCTGCCTCCAATCCCTCCGACCTCCCCCATTGTTCTATCTCCTTGTCTCCGGTTCCCCGCCCCAGCCCCGCTCGCCCCTCATATCTCTAATCGCCGTCCCATTCCTCTTCCTTCAGCCTGGCTTCCGTCCCACGATCCTCAAGAGATCAAGATGCTCAGGAGGAAAGTCGCCTGGAGATCCCAGCATCCAAACACCCTCTTCAGAACCAAGGCATCCGAGAGACCCCCTCTCAGCTCCTCCATACGCACCCTCCGCGGTACCTGAGAACCCTCATCCGTGCGCCCCTCTCCCCGCATCTCTACCCTTGGTCTCAGGGTCGCCCCTGCGCTCTGAGAACCCTAGACGCTCCTCCGTGGATCCTGGCAGCGGAGCTCCTCTCCCGCCATCCACACCCCCCCCCGGATCTGGGACCCCAACGCTCCGTTCTCTTTTCCCTCGGGGAAACCTGAACCCATTGGGGTTCCAGTCCGGGGAAAGGGCGCGGGCTGCCCTCCAGCTAGCACTCACCCCCAGGAGCAGCAGCAGCAGCAGGCGCGGCCCGTCCATGGCGCAGCCGCCGCACCTGCCCCCGTCGCCCGCCTCCCGCGGCAGCGCTCGGCTTCCAGTTGAGTCCGCTCGGCGGTCGGATAGGGCTGCGCGGCGCTGCGCTCCAGCGCCCGCCCCCCGGAGCTGGCCGAGGCTCCGCTCACTCTGGTTGCGGCCGGGAGGGGCTGGGAGAAGCCAGTGCGGCGGCCCCGCCTCCTCCCCGCCCAGCCCGCCCACCCCCGGAACCGCGCCCGCCCGCCCCGCCGCCTCCGGGAGGGGAGAGGGGAAGGGAGGGCTTGCAGGGAGCTGCGCGCCCGCGCGCCCCGCTGCCGCTTTTCCGCGCACGGGCCCTCGGAGCCTCTCCCGACTCCGCCCCGGTACCCAGGGCCGGGTCCGCGCTAGTGCGCGTCGCTCCCGGATGCTGTGGGCTCAGGGACCAGGGCATCCCCTCTGCGGCTCCCGTTCCTCTCCGCCGCAGACCCCCGCAGCGTTCACTCTCTCACCCAACTTCCTCTGCCTCCAGCTTCAACTTCTTCCCCCCCCAACCCCGCCCCGGGCCCTGCTCCCTACCCAGCCCTTGTCAGCAAGAATGCGCACTGTCCGCCCCGCCCTTCACCCCCTGGTCCACACCCGACCCCTACCTCTGTCCCTTCCCAGTGCAAAGGCCTAGGGGAAGGGGAGGGGAGGAGTAGCAGGTGGCCTGACCCCGACAGTGTGCAGAAGGGACATTAAGGTGGAGTCCATCCCGATGTTATTTGAATTCTCAAAAGATGGGTTTGAAGGGGTAACAGGTGTGCACACAAGACAGGAATACACCCACTCTCAAGCTCACATATGTATGCGCTTACGCACTACATGTGTTCACATCCCCCTCATGCACTCGTGTAAGCCTGTGCGTTCTGCACATGCATGTGCACCTACACACTCATGCGCATTTGCACACTCATTGCACATGTAACATTCGAATACACATGCACATGACATGTGCAGTCACCTCCATACAAGCCCTCACACGTAGTCTCTCACACGAGTGCACACACATTCATGAACACGTGCGCCCATACACAAACATACAGTTATATCCTCAACAATATAGCCTTCACTAGACTGTATTTCCATTGGCTTATGAGCTCCCTGCAGACAGGGACTATGATTCCTTATCTGAATGCCTGGTACACGGCCGGTGTTCAATAAAGGCCTGAAGGGAATAAAAGGAAAAGTGGTTGGATGGACTCACATCCATGTACCATGTACTATGATAGCGTTCCCAGGACCACACTTACTATGCCCTAGAAACCAGAGCAGGTCCCAATCACAGGCCCTTGGCAACCCAGGGAGAGTACCACCAGTCTTTCGGTGGGAAGCACCCCCACCTCAGTGCTTGCTCCCTGCCTGTCCCCACCCTTTCCTGATCCCCTGACAAGGAGGCCATGGAACAGAGAGCTTGTAAGGGGCAAGTCTACAAAGCCCATCCCCACACCCTGATCTTGGCCATTTGTGGACCTCAGTTTTGACTTAGAAAAAAATAGTACTGCCCTCCCACATTCCAGGAAGAGGGGGAGATCAAGTGCACTTGTGAAGGGAGCATCTAAGCAGTTGGTAGGTGATTCCCTAGATCAGCTGAAGCTAATTTATTCATTCATGGGTGGGGCGAATCTGCCCTGCGAGTGTCTTTCCTGTGTATCCAACAAAGTCCAGGGGACAGCCTCTGAAAAAAACAGGTGGACATAACTGTGTCCTTGAGCATGAGTGTGAATGATTCACCACCTCCAAGGCCAGGCAGCTAGAAATCCCTGAGGAGCCCCTCTCCCTGACAGGGACCACCTCTAAGCTGTCTCCTCCACCCAGCAGCTTTTACATCCTTGCCTCTCCTCTCCGCTGAATTCATGGGAAGCAGGAAGGGCCAACGTTAGTACTAACAGCAGCATCGAGCTGCTTACTACCAAGGGTATCGACAGTGTGGCATTAATTTAAATACTCCTGTTATTAATTTATGATCCCGGTTACTATTATTGCCAAGGTTATCCATCTCAACATGATTTAATATGACCCACACTACCATGGCTGGGCCTGGGTTATTAATAATTTCCACGGTCTTGATCATTTAAGCCTTACTCGAACAATTACAAACAGCAATTGTTACTATTATTAGCAGTATTTCTATGATTAAGCCTGAGCGCAAGACCACGATGGAATGCTGAGAGCTGGTGGGGGAGCGGCTGCAAAGTGCTAGGGGAGAGAGCACCAAACTGAGAGTCACATAGGCCTAGCTATAAATGCCCACATACTCTACCCCCCCATCACTTACTCCCCCCACCACGTCTTAGCTGGGTTATGTCATCGCTCTCAGACTCAGTGTCCTCATCCATCAAGTGGGAGTGTCTTTAGAAAGATCTCAAATGAGCATGGTGAAGAACAAACGAGGTAACATAGTGTTTATCACCACGAGAGACTTTATCTCTTTGCACTCATTTGGCACACATTTATTGAGCACCTACTGTGTGCTCCACGCTGGAGATACAGCGGTGAATTGCCCTCGTGGAGCTGATGTTCCAGGGTGCTGGTTATTTGATGTGAGGTATTATTTTATAATGTGACACCTTGGCTTGACCGTGCCATAAAGAGCATGGCTGTGATCAGGATGTTCCTTTGCAGAGGCCATCACCATCATCATGACTGTCACTGTCATGGCCACCTATACCCACACCATCACCGCTGTGACCACCATCACCATGACACCAGCATCACTACCAGAACCACCACGCCACCACCACCATCACTACCACACCCACAATCCTCTGCGTCACTACTGTGAGCACCCCACAATTGTCACCACCGTCACCATCATCACCACGACCGCCAGGCCATGGCCACCACCGCCACCACCTGCCATCCTGCATCTGAACCCCACCCAGCAGGGATTCCTGTGCCTAATGAGTGCGGGATACTTGGGTCTGTCCCTTGGCCTTGGAACAATATTGGAGGCCCTACGGAGCCACTGGTGGCCTCAGCCTAACTCCCTAACGGTTGTGACTCCTGACCCCACACACAAGTGCCTTTCAAAAATTTCTCCCTTGGGCGCCTGGGTGGCTCAGTTGGTTAAGCGACTGCCTTCGGCTCAGGTCATGATCCTGGAGTCCCGGGATCGAGTCCCGCATCGGGCTCCCCGCTCAGTGGGGAGTCTGCTTCTCCCTCTGACCCTCTTCCCTCTTGTGCTCTCTATCTCTCATTCTCTCTCTCTCTCTCTCTCTCTCTCTCAAATAAATAAATAAAATTAAAAAAAAAAATTTCTCCCTTGCCTTGGCTCTCTGTCCCCAACCCTCGGCACTTACATCCATGGCTGTGGGATGGGGCATGAGAAGTGGGCCCTTAGGAGCTGACCAGCAAGTGAGATCAGACAGGCAGTGCCGGGCGGGGGGGTGGGGGGCAGCCGTTTCATTGGAGGATCCCCCAGAACCATTTCCCATAACAGCTGCACATATAGAGGGCCCTGTCCCCACCACACACACTCCAAGTCTTCTTGGACTAACGGTGAGCCTAAGGGGAGAGCGGGGAGAATGTCAATGTCATTCTACACGGGGCTGAGAGTGGCAGTGGTGGTCCAATTGCATCTTCAGAAGTCCAATTGGGAGGGGTTTAGCCCTCCCCCATGCACCCTGCCACCCCTCCATCACCCTGCCCCCTCAGGAAGGCAAGCTCCTAACACACACTCCCTGTCCTCCCGCCCCCATTGGGACCCCTCACCTCAGCACCCCCCCCACCCCACGCATGATGTTGCTCACAGCTCCCTGCGCGCATCCCCAGCAGTCACTGGGAAACCAGCCTGCCTCCCCAACCAGACAATGAGAACTCACATCTTTTGAGACATCCTATGGTGGGGAGAGCCACACACCATCTCCTTTAACCCCCACTATGCTCCCATGAAGGAGATGTTGGCATTGCCATTTCACAGATAAGAGATTAAGGCTTGAAGCAGTTAAGCCATTCGTCCCAGGACCCCCTGGAAGGAAGCAGTGGTACCCTAAGTGGCCAGTGTGAGGCGCAAGGCCCTCCACTCCCCACTGCTAACCCTCAGGTCCTGGTCTCTCCTTCCCTCCATCCCCACCCCTCTGGTCCTCCCCCCAAGTTGGGGAGCTAGAACCTGCCTGTCAGAGCGGCTGTACTCTGCCCCTCGATTCTACCTACCACTCAGGTGCCCCCCTCCCGACACGCATTCAGAGAACCTGGGCTTGGGGGCACAGGTAGATGGGTGGAGGCAAGCCGGGGGTGCTGATCTTTGTCTTCTGATCCAAGGTATGATTTTTCAAGCTCACTCAGTGAGCGCTCCCTTTTCCTGCTTTAGGGGAATCGCCTCCCCTATCCCCCAGTTCCAAAGACCAACCAGAGAAGGGGTGACTGGAGATGGGCAAGATGATGACAGTTTCTGAGGGGGAGGGAGGAGGAGGTTGCCGGGCCCCCCCCCCCCCCCCCCCGGCTGCAGCCCATCTGCCCTGGGCAGGCAGCCGGGCAAGGTAAGTGAAACCCGCCGCCCTCCATTAGGAGCTGGCTTGGTGGCTTTGAAGTGCCATACGGTGATTACCTCTGAGCTGCCCCGTGAGCTGCCAGGGGGTCCTGAACAATGAGGGGGCAGGACAGGGCCCTAGGGTGGGACCCTGAGACAGGTCTGGGTCTGTGCAGTTTGGCGGCCAAGCTGCAGGGGAGGAGAAATTAGCCAATTTGGAGTCCGGTTAGATTAACTGGAGCGTCAAAGTGGGCTGGTCCACAGTGCCCTCCCTCACCGCCTGCCCCGGCTTCAAAGGCCTGCGCTCCCTTCCTGCCTCCACCCTACCCTGCAAGGGCCCCGCCTGACCCACATTCGTCAGCTGCTCCCACCCCCAGGCCCTTGCATGGGTTCCCTGAGAGTTGTCTTCTCTTCCTTTGACATGATTTCTCCCTTTGAATTGGTCAAGGCTTCCATCTTCCCACCTGCCCTGTTCTACACCCGTATCTCTCACCAAGGGATCACAAGATCTGATCAATTCATCAGACGTAGGCGGTAGGGACCTCATGTCCCCGGACTTCGTGTCTTGGCGAAGGGGAGCCCAGAGAGGGCAATGCTATACCTGAGTGCTTGAGCCCAGTGTTCCCAGCCTGGTAGTAAGGGCACAGGGGGGAGATTCTGGGTAACCCGTGCCTCAGGGAGGCGGTCTTTTTTGCTGACTCCAGGGCCCAAACCTCCCTGGCCTTTTGTTTCAGCCTCCGTCCCAGCACCCACTCCCCCGTGAATGGCTATCCTCCAGAAAGCTCCTCCTGACTCTCAGCTTTGCTCCTGGCCAGCCCTTCAGGATCGCAGAGCTGCCCTGCAGTTCTGAAGGACTCAGTCATCTTTCTCACTTTTTATCCTGCATCCAAAGACAGTCAGGAACATTTTAAAGAGAAGCCGAGTAGGCTTACCTCCTGGCTGGAGCAGGGTAAAGCCAGCAAGTGGGAAGATAAGACGGGGCATCAGAAGACCCGGGTACCAGTCTAACATTTTTTTGCCATGTGCCCTGGGGCCGGTCCCCTCCCTCCTTCCCTCCCCTCAGCCTCAGTCCCCTCATCTGTAAAATGGGTGTGAGATACCAATCTCCCAGAACTACTGCAAGGAGTCAAAGCAGTTATTGAGTGAGTGTGCTCTGAAAGTCAAGGGAGTTTGAGAGATGTGAGTTTACTCTTGTTCTGTTTGATCCTGCTGATGGCGGCTTCTGGCCTTCAGGCTGGAGACCGGATGAGGGGTGAGATGACATTTCATCACTAGAGACCCAGGCTCTGGGGCCTTCCTGCTGCAGATAAGAGCCAGAGCCGTGACAGCCTTGGGCTCTGCACAATTCCCACGGGAATCACTGGGGGAGGAGGTATCTCAGGCTCGAGCTTATCTTCTCTCTGGCGCGTCTGGGAAGTGGGGTCAAGTGCAATTGTCTGGGTTGGTTTCCAGCAGGGGAGGGTAAAGGGCATGGATGCGCAGTCTGGTAAGTCTCCCAGTCAAGGGAAGACCCCCAAGAGGGCCCAGGAAGGGGGAGGAGCGGAAGGAAGAGCATCCCTCCCCCGCCCCCCGCCGCCGTCCGTCCCAACCTCCCAAGGTTGGGGGGCCCCTGAGACAGGGCTGAACATTTAAGGACAGAGGGCCCAGGTTTCCAGTTGTCCCTACATCCGTTCTCTCAGTCCATCCACTCCACTGGCCACGAGTGCCCCCTCTGGGGAAAGAGAAAAGACAGCCCTGCCCTGAGCACAGTTCCAGTCTGAGGCAGGAGACAGACCCCTGGCCCTGGAAGTCCCCCTACCCTGAGGAGGGAGACATGGTCTCTAGGCTGCGGTCTGCTGTCCCTTGGGAGCGGTGAGGTGGGTCTGGAACATGGAGAGGAACTTCAGTGCCATTTTCCTCCCCTCTGCTGGGCCGGACATGGGCGGGGCGGGGAGGGCAACGCATGGCCTTAAGGATCTCCCGGTCTAAGGGGTTCCCCAGTCAGTGTCTCACACCCGGAACAGGAGTGCAAGAGTGTTCCTAGTTACACGCTCGAGGCACGGACTCCGATCTCAGAAGTGGAAGCCACCCCCAAGGGTCATCTACAATTGGGGAAACTGAGGCCCAGAGAAGTGCATGGCAAATTCCAAGTCATTCCGTGGGCCCATCGTAAAGAAGGGAATTACAGACCAGTTTGGGCCGTTCCAGCACGGTGAGCCGAAGGAGACAGGAGGTCAGGGTTCTCCCCTCAGCTTGCCCCTACTCCTTGTGTGACCGGGGACCACTCACAATGCCTCTCCAGGCGTTTCCCCACCAGTGAGGAGAAAGAAGTGGTCCTTCCCCGACCGCCCCTGCTCCCCATCCTTGGGGAGTCTAAGGCCAGGTTCTTGTCCAGCCCCAGCCTGGTCCAGCCCACAGGGTGCCCCAGGGAGGGGAGGCAGGTGCAGGCGGGGGCATCTCCTGGAGGAGCCAGCGGGCAGAGGAAAGTGCTGAGTCGGTACTCAGAGCCCCAGCCACCTCCGCTCCTGTTCCATTATTCATCCCTGTAAGAGGCTCTCCGTCCTCCACCCTGACCCAGGCCCAGTCTCCAGAAACGCCTTTGCGCCCCCCCAAGCCCCCCCTCAGCTGGAAACTCTTAAGCAAAAAGGTCGTCAAGATGATTAAATGCGAACAGATTTTCAGCTTTTTCCACTTTAATTAAAAATGGGCTCTCAGTTCAGAGGAAGCTGGAGACAGAATAGCAGCTCCCCGAAGGCCCCCGGGATGAAAAAGTGAGGGAAAAACCACTCAGAGATGTCTGAAGGTTGGCCTGTGGTGGCCTGGGGTCAGGGGCCTAGCCTGCAGCTGCCACGTGCCCACAGGCCCTGCCCCCACAGGGCAGCAGGGGCCTGGAGTCCTCTTGGTACAGGGACAGAGCAGGGACAGAGGCAGGTGGTGGGTGGTCATGGGGGGGTGGGCAGAGCAGGGACAGAGGCGGGTGGCTGAGCAAACAGGTCTGCTCCCTAGACTTACGGTGGGGATGGGGTGGGAAGCAGAAGGGGTTCCATTTCCACAAACCCTCATTGTTGGGGGGCCCCCCCCGGTGTGAGGTGGAAACAGGTCACTGCCCTCAAGAAGGGGTGGGGTCTGACCCAGAGAACTCAGGATAGAACACGTGCAATGGATAAGTAACTTCCAAACAACCTATAAGCAAACCCAGCAGTGGCCCAGCAGGACTAAAAGAACAATGGTGTGCGAGTGGGAGGGCAGCGGGGCAGCCTCCGGCAGGCTTCCTGCAGGAGGACTGCAGATCCAAAGGTAGAGAGGCACGCGGGGCTGGGAGGGCAGCGTGCTCCGCGGTGGGAAGCCTAGGGGAAGTGAAGCAAGACCAGGACACAGTGCATTTTGTTAGGAAGATGGGGAGATGGAGCGCAGGGAAAAGCCAGCAGGAGGACTCTACTCCCCCCTCCCTCCTGTCAGGGATCAGGAGCTGGAGGGAAGGGGGGCAGTGGCAGGGGAAGGGATTTGGTGGAGACACCTGAGAACATCCGCAGGGGAGGAGGGAGGGAGGGAGGGAGGCGGGGGAGCTGTGGCAGGCGGCAGGAACAACAGGAGGCCAGGGCCCCTGGGTCCCGGATCCCATTTCCGGTCTGGCCCCGGCCCTTGGCGAGGCCCGGAGCAGAGCCTCCCTTCCCAGAGAGTGTGAGAGAAGGCGGCTGTGTTTGAAGTTTCTCCGGGTGTTCCAGACCGCCTCTGCGCTCCGGAGAGCAGGCTGCAGACGAAGTAGCCACCCGGCCCAGAGAGAAAGGCCTCCCACCACTTCCTGTACCTGTGCTGGGTGGTCCCACCTGCCTTCCACTCAGGGGACAGCAGTTGGTCCTTATCTCGGGAAGAAAGGCGATCCCTTCTGGGTGAACCACCCTGGTGCCTGGGGGCAGTCCAGAACCCACCGCACTGCCCAGCTCTGGGGGAGGGAGGTGGGCACAGCTGGGCCCTTCACAGTTCGCTCCCCCTGCCACCACTGAGAATTGCACCTGACAAAGTTAGGGAACCACCAACTCGGCAAAGGATCCCAAGGGAGATCCCGGGTGTGCCGTACCTTGTCCAAGGAAAGGACCTTCCCAGGGCAGGGAGGGGAGGACATTCTGAGCAGAGGGTGTAGGAGCCTGACAGGGAGCAGTCGGTGTGGGGGTTGGGTAAGGGATGGGGGAGCAAATGGGCCCAGATGGAGCTGGCCATGCATGGTGGGGGCACTCAGAAGCTCCCTTTTCATTGTTGGTGATAGATCACTTTCTCGTTGAAATGCCCATCCTGCTCCCTGGATGGCAGTCAGCAGGATCCAAGTCCAAACCTCCCTCGTCTCTACAAATCTTTTCCTGATCCACCCTTTCTCTCCTTCCAAACCAGGTGGCTGGAGAGTGGCTGTCCTTGGTTCCATCACCCTCGTCCGCGGGCTCCTCCGCCCCCGGCTGCTTTGGTAGAAGCAGCACCTATGCCCAGACCTTGGGTGCAGGCTTCCCCACTCTCCTAGGTCCATGGGCTGCCCCGCAGAGCACCACCCAGACCCTCAGACCAGCACCTGCTCCTCCAGGAAGGACATGCGGCCGGGACAGGAGAGGACGCTGGCCTGATGCCAGATGGATGGGAGATCTGACACCTGCATCCCCGACAGCCTAGGTTCCCTACTACTCAGAAGCAGCTATTCACCCAAGCAGTACCCCAGCCTTTGGCCTTCTCTCCTTCGTTCTACTTTTAGAAAAACCAGGGACTCCGCGGCAGGGAGTAGCCTATTTAGACAGAGTCCAAGTGGAGCAGCATGGGGAGGGGGGCAGACAGGGCGGGAAGCGAGTCTCTGTTGGCGGGCACTGCTTTGCCCGGAACTCGCTTTTCCTCCCCAGTGTTAATTATCAAAATTAACCGAACACTATAAATAACCCAACTCGGAGACTTGAAGAGCCTCGCTTCTAATTAATTCATTTCCAATCAAGACACTTCCATGCCCCCCTACCCTGGAATCTGAGGGATGGGAAGCTCAGGGTGCAGCTTTTCAAATAATGAATCCAACCGGCCCCTCGCTCCTGAGACGCAAAAGCTCACAGAGAAAAGAGAGGAGGAAAAACACTCTGCTTTCTTGGAAGGGGGTAGCCTATAAATAACCCTATATTGGTGCATTTGATGGACGACAGTCATGTCTAGATTGGCTTTTGTTGGGATGAGGAGACACAGAGGGTGGGGGTGGGGTGGTGGAGACTTCCATCTGCTGCCTCCTTTACTGGGCAATAAATTTAAAGCAAGACTGTGAGCACCGTCCAAGGCCTCCGTGTTGGCTAGAGCTGGGGAGACTGATCAATAGAGGAGGAGGAGGGATGGGGAAGGGGGGGAGAGAGAGAGAGAAAATGCAAGCCTAGGGTAAGTGCAGGGCGGGGGAATGAGAAGGGGAGAGGATAAATATGAGGATAAAAGGAGGAGGAAGGAAGGACTGTAGGGAGGAGAAGGGGCCGAGCAGCATTTTCCTCTCCCCCTTGTAAGTGACCCTCGCCGGCGATCCACCCAGCTGCCCCGGCCTTGTGCCCAGCTGCCTCCTGTCAAGATCCGCTCGGAGTCTCCTGTCCCGGGGCTGTTGGCGTCCTTCGAGGAGGAGCCATGTGGCCTGTGTGTCCTACCCAGCCCCCCCCACCCCCACCCCACCGCTGGTCGGTCCTGGCTCCTGGCTCCCTGCTGCAGGGGAAGGGGCAGGCCCAGAGCAAGCAGGAGGGCTGCTCAGGGCCTTCCAGGACCAAGTGCCCTGCTGGACAGTCCTGGGGGTGGGGGTGGGGGTGGGGGAGCTGGAACGGAGTCAGGGGAGGAGAGACAGAGAAGGAGACAGAGGTGCCAAGTCAGAGAAGAGACAGACGAAAGAGCAAAAAGCAGAGACTAGAGACAGGGAGGGACAGAGGCGGAAGGAGAGGGGAGCGAGTGGGCTTTTGGCTCTGGGCGCCCTGGAGCTGAAGCCAGGGAGGCCAGGGCTGGGAGCACCTCATTTCCGTCCTCTAAGCTCCGGCTTCCCTACCTGCAAAATGGCCTTAAGGTCAGCCCTTTCCCCCTCCTGAGGTGGTCATGAAGACTGATGAGGTTAAGTGTGCACAGCGCTCTTCCCCCCGGGGGTCCGGCCCCAAAGGAGTGCTCACCTCATTAGGCTGTGGTTATTATTAGTAACAGGACTGGTTATTACTATAGCAGTCCTGGTTCCTCACCCCGGCCCTCACTGTGAGCGCCTCCCCGCGGACACCGTCCACTCTGCCAGGCCTGTGGAGCTTGGGGCCAGCCCCCTGGCTCACCAGCCTGGGGTCCAGAGCGCAGGGCTGTGGCCCCCCCCCACCCCAGAATGGGGACTTGCTGGACCGTGTCTCTCCCCTCAGGCTGGGAATGCCCCCAGGGGCGCAGCCCACTCTTTCTTCTCCCTCTGAGTGCCCTGCTCTGGCCCTTTGTGGCCAGAGGGTCCCGTGTGTGGGGCAGGTTGTTGACCGACTCACTGAGTGGCCGCCCATGGAACCCACGGAACCCGCAGCCTAGGCGGCTGGCTTTGGCCGGCCTGGCATCCTCCCATTGGATGCAGCCCACCTGGTCCTGCTCCTCCAGCTTTAAGCCCCTCAACTCCGGCTGAGATTAAGGGATGGACCAGGTGGGGAGAGTGGCTCTTTCCCACCTACATCCTGTCCCTGGGCCTCTCCTTTCCGAAAGCTGGGGAGGGGGTTCCTGGGGGCCAGCCCCCGGGCAATCTGCTCTCCATTAGCCTTTTCTCTGGTTCTCATTACTGCAGCCCCCAAGGCTTCGGAAACGGGCCATTTCCCTGGCAGCTTTTCTCTCCTTCCTCCGCCTTTTGAGGTCCATCTCCCATCCCAGTCATCTCTGGAGACCCCGCTTCTAGTGGGCCAGGAGTGGGGGGTAAGTGTTCCCCAAGCTCTATGGGGAGGGCCTACGACATGCCCCTCAGTCTTGGCCCGACTCCTGCAGCTAGCAGAACGCCAGCTTTCTTCCTAAATAAAAAACAACTCCCTTGTCACCCCTTCCTTCTGCTCAGGTCCCCTGTCCTCCCCTCCCCCACTTGCAGCATACACCCCCAGAGTCCGAGAGAGAGGGGGCTGCGGACTGGGCCGTGCGCCTGGCACTGAGGGAGGTGGGCTGGAGCACAGGAGCTGCAAGAATGGTCAAGCACACAAATGCATGGAGACAGGGCAGCTGGGGAGGGGAAAGAACTCAGCCAAAGAAAGAACCTGAAGCCGATGATGCTCATCACCCCCCCCCCTGTATTTCCCCGGCCCCGTCACCCCACCGTCTCCCGCTTTGGAAACGTCTCACTCCCTCCTACCCACCAGCACAACTTGGCACAGGAATCACCTCTTCTGGGAAGTCCTCCATTTTATTCCAGCCTGGGTGACCCCACGTAGACCTCAGGCTCCCTGCTTCCCTCCCCACCACCAGCACACCGGGCCGTGGTTGGAGATGGCCTTCTCTCTCTCCGTCTGGGTGCTGAGCTCCTTGGGGAGGGGAGTGATTGTGTCTGTCATCCATCCGGGGGTCTGCCCAGCCTAGCACAGGCCTGGGTTCAAGAGCTCGGTAGCGGTGGGCGAATGAATGCACAGGCAAAGGAATGAAGGAAGGAAGGAGCGGATGAACCGACGGTAACCTAAACCACCACCCGGCAGAGGGGGAGGGAAGTCAAAGACATGCCCCTCTGTGAATGTGAAGTGGCCGGTCAGATGCTGCAATTAAGAGGCAAGGGGCAGCACAGGGAGAGTAGGAAGTGGGAAAAAGTGGAATTGTAACTCTCTAAATTCAATATGCCATGTGCTCAAGGGCCAGAAGGAGCAATTGTATGACATGTTTTTTCCTTTTCAAAAAGCCTCCTTTAAAATGTCTGATTATTATGTTTACAATTCACAAATGACTTTTTAAGGACTTTCTGCTGCCATTGGGGGAAGGAGTAAGCCCCAGAAGAATGGGAGAGGTCGTGGGCAGAGGTCTCCCCATCATCCCGGTCTCATGTCTCTGGCTCTTCACTGTCCCCACCCACTCCTCCAGGACCGGACCGTGGCCTGGCCTAGCCCAGATCTACTGGAGGAGGGAGAGAGCACCCTGCTTGCAGGGGAGGGTGGCCGCAGAGCCTAAACAGCCTTGATTAAGTGTCTAAATGGACAGGCCTGGGCAGTGCCCAGATGGAGTGTGGCAGACATTGTCCCTGCCCTCTGGGGCTTCCAAGACGATCCAGACACACAGATGGGAACAGACATGGATGGGCAGCCAGGAACAAAAATAAAACAGAATGTTAAATCAGACTCTCTATGTCTATATCCACACATATAAGGTGACCTTCTCTCTTCTCGCTACCTAGTGAACTCCTATTCACCCTTCAAGGCCCAAGTCATTTAACCAATCATTCATGTATTCACTCGTCATGGACATCTGTGGTCTAGCACCACTTTGCCCTTTTTAGCCTGTGGGAAACCTCCTCCTCCCAAATCTTTTGTGGGGAGAAGGTTACTTTCACTCTACCTTCAGCCCTCTGTCCACTCTGGGAATGGCCATATGGCCAAAGCCTGGTAAATTAGTGTATACAGTACCCCTAGTCATGTGATTTGTTCAAGAATGAGCATGTCACTAAAGCCACCCAATGAGAGTCAGCCACGGTCTTCCTCTGAGACCATGGGGAAAGAAGTACTTTCTTCCTGTTATCTAGGATGCTGAGCTAGAGTCCGCTAAGCCTTCTTTCCATCCCTTGGGGAGAGGCTGACTAAGAATGAGAGCCTGATTGAGTTGGCCTGAGAGAAGCCAACACAAGAAGGAAGCAGAGAGAAGAGGGGCTCAGTGACAACAGGTAGCACCCGCAACGAGCTTTGCCTGGACCTTGTCTCTAACCCTACTCCAGGAAATTTCCATTATGATGAACCATATTCTCCTTCTCCCTCTTTTTGTTCTTCCTTAAGGTAGTTTGAGATGTCTTTCTGTCACTGACAACCCAAGAGTTCCTGACTAATGCTCATTCATGTGTCAAGCACCGGGCGCCTGCTCTGGGCCAGGAGCTGGTTGGTGGAATCCAAGGACGACTAAGGCACAGCCCCTGCCTTCGAGGAGCTCAGAGTTGCCTGAGCTTTTCCAAATGCCACCCCTCTGTTTTACCTGGCCAGCTTCCGCGGACAGCGAGCCCCTTCTCCCCTCCGCTCCTGGCAGTGTGCTCACATTTTTCATTCAACAAATATTCCTTGGACGCCTACTACATGCCAGGCTCTGGGTTTCCTCATACCGTCCTATTGTCCTAGACTTTGTCCACATCCATCCCTGCCTCTGCCTCTTAGACGGTGAGCTGTCTGACGATGGGGCGCCATGTTGGTGAATCCCCAGTGCCTACGGCAGTGCCTGACACCTGCTTCTCGCTTGCGTTTGTTTTGAACAAATGAACGAGTGCTTGTCTCCCTGGTGTTTATGTGCGTTGAGGCAGTAGACAGCCAAGGAGAAGTACAATCTGATGTAGAGCAGAGGGGCCTGGAGAGTTCTAGATCCAGAAAAGCCAGCCCACTGCTCTGCTCAATCCAATAAGCCCTCCTACAGAAGCATTCCACACAGTTGCACCAGAGGCAGCCCTGTCTCTGCACTAATCCTGGAAGTTCAGCCCTGCCCCCAGCCCACCCATGGGGCGTCCCCCTGGGCCATTACCTGGACCTGGGTGAGCTGTCATTGCAGTCCCTCCCTCCTCGGCTCATTGGCAGTCTCTCGCTCACCTGGCCCTGGGACCCCACTGGCTGATGAGGACTGATGAGGACTGCCTCACTCCGCCTCCAAACTGTCCCTCCTGCCTTCTCTGCCTTGCATCGCTCTCCTCTTTTTTTCTCTCCCCCTTCCCTTCCCATCCGTCCGTCGTCCTCCACCCTCTCCCTTCCCCTCATCCCTTTCTCCAGCTCTTCTGTTTTCCCACTGGGTCAGTCCTCCCTGCCCATGTCTGCAGCTGGGTAAATTTCTGTAAACAATTAAGTTTGTAATAAATTCAATTGTGTTACATCCTTATTAGAAGCTTATAGCATTTGGGAAGAGGGACTCGGGGCGGCTAAGAGGCTGGTAGCCTCTCTGACTGCTGAGTGCCTGGAAGTGGAGTGCTCCCATTTTCAAATTAACTTGAGCTCCATGTATTTCATTATCTCCCCCCATTTACCCCTGTTGAATCATCTGGAGCATCTCTCTTTCCTTCCTCTCTGCTTGAGAGAGTTTCTCCCCCTCTACCTTTGTCCAGTCCCAGGAGATAGTCCCCGAGAGCAGGAAGGATGCAGGCTATACAGCAAGACGGACTTCCCAGTGGGTAGGGCATGAAAAGACTCCTTGGAAGGAAGGAGAGGAATGGAGGAAGGCGAGAGAGTCTCCGTCGGCGGAAAACTGTGGTCACGGGTGGGAGAAGGCGAGGCCAGCCCCCCCCAGCCCAAAACCTGGTGCCCTGGGACCCACAGAGCAGCTGACTTGGGTCTCCAACTCAAGACTCTGAATGGGGAGTGGGAGAAAACAGCTGCACACATCTGGAAGACGCTTGCCCAGCTCCATTAGCCCAGGCACCAGCAGGGGCCGCGTTTGATGTTTGATCTTGCTCTCAGCACAGGGAGGAACCAATGAGATGGCAGACCCCGCTCATGGAGCCACCCCCTGCCACCAGCCTGGCTCCCCTCCCCAGATCCCCTGACAGCCCAAACCCAACTTCCAAGGCATAAATGAAATGCCAGAAAACCAAACACTGACCCCACCCCCACCCCACCCTCGCAACAGTGGAGCCAAAGCCAATTCCCCGTGGGTGGGGGTGGGGTGCTGGAGCCTCCTCCCCACCCGCACCCCTCCCCATGTCTTTCTTGTCTGTCCCAGGCCCTAGGAGAGAGGCTGAGAGCCAGACCACAGTCACGCCTCATTTTGTTTCCTTTTTGCGGAGGGCAGGTAATTGATCGAGATGTTGGAGGCGGGGAGGCGGGGAGTGAATCCTAAAGACCTATTTGGAAGAGGAAGTGTTTGTGGATAGCAAGGAAAAGCAGCAGGCTGCTATTAAGTAGGACTGGAATGTATAGCAGGGAATGCAAAGCTAATGAGCATTTATTGAGTGCCTGCTGCATGCATACATACAGAGGTGAATGAGATGGTCCCCTGGGGGAGGGAGACATACAAGCAGACATAAGTAGGGTGATAAGGACAGTAAAGGCACCCATGGAGTGGATGGAAGACATTAATTCCACAACGGAGAGAAGCGGAGGGCTTCATGGAGGCAGTGACACTTGAGCTGGGCTGAGAAGGAGCAAGCCAGGCAGAGTCAAAAGGGGAGAGCTTTCCAGGCAGTGAAGCAGCGCGAACAAAGACTTGGGGGTGTTTGGGGGAGAACTAATGTAACCTCTGGACCCTAGCAAAGGGTATAAAGGTCTGCACGGTGGGGCGGGCAGAGGCAGGGTTGGAAAAAGCTCACACTTACTAACCCATTTATACATTTATCCAGCACTTTACAATCGGTAAGGTGCTTTCCAAAGTCACGATCTCCTCACACCTTCACCAAAAGCAGTGCAAGGCAGATTTTAGATGTCCAGTATAGGCATGAGGAACCTGAGGCTCAGAGAAATCAAGTGATTGACCCGATGTTAATCTGCCGCTAGGGCTGGATCTGAACTGTGTAAGTCCGACGCAAAGTCTCTGGCCCTTGTGAAAGACAAGGGTGAGATGGGGCATCCAGACAGATGCACCCGGGGGGCTCCCAGCCCAGACCCAGAAACAAAGAAGCAGTGGAGAGAATGCAGGGACAACCCAGGCAGGCTTCCTGGCAGAGGGAGCCATGAGTTTGGTTGGGATGCAGAAGAGGGGTGGAGGCAGGGAATACCAGTGTGAAATAGTGAGGGCAGTGGCTGGGAGACAGGCAGGAGAGGTGCCAGTGCTATGTATTGGCTGGAAGAGAGCCAAAGTGGGAGGAGCTAGCTGGTATGACAGCAAGAGAAGGGCCTGTCGGCATTCCTGAGAGACACCAGCCACAGTGGGCTTCACAAGGGAGAGTGGTTAGGGTGGGCTTCAGAGAGGGAAGGAGTTGGGTTCAAATCCCAGCTTCACAGCTTTCTAGCATCAACCACCTCAGAGGAGGGAGAATTACATAGGTTAGCACTTAGCACAGCCCCTGGTCCGTGGCAGGTGTTCATGATGGCACGTCCCAGGAGAGGATAATGGTAGAAACAGAACTTTTGAGAAAATAAATATTTATTGAATAACTGCTATGTGCGTGAACTGTGTGAGAACTGTGTGAGAAGCTTCTACACAAGTTAGAGTTTTCCAGAGTTTTGGGTCCTAAGACTCTCTGAGGTGACCTAGATCCTCTAGGGGGACTAAATGTTTTTGTTTTGTTTTGCTTTTGTTTTATAAGATTTTATTTATTTATTTGACAGAGAGAGAGAGACAGCAAGAGAGGGAACACAAGCAGCGGGAGTGGGAGAGGGAGAAGCAGGCTTCCCGCCCAGCGGGGAGCCGGACGCGGAGCTCGATCCCAGAACCCTGGGACCATGACCTGAGCCCAAGGCAGATGCTTAATGACTGAGCCACCCAGGCGCCCTGGGACTAAATGTTTTTAACAAGAGTCCCAGCTGATTGTTAAGCTCAGGCAAGTTTGAGAAACACTAACAGGGGAGAAAAGCTGAAGAAGGCTGGTTGTAGCATGGAGGGGGTGACAAGACTGGGAGAAAGGGACCCAAGGCTCGCAGATGAGGAGGGCAGCTGCTGGTGTGACCCAAGTCAGAAGGAAAGGGGACTGTGGGTCCTGGGATCGAGTACCACATTGGGCTCCCTGCTCCGCGGGAAGCCTGCTTCTCCCTCTCCCTCTGCCTGCCACTCCCTCTGCTTGGGCTCTCTCTTTCTCTCTCTGTCAAATAAATAAATAAAATCTTAAGAAATAAAGGAAGAAAAGAAGAAAAGAAAGAAAGAAAGAAAGAAAGAAAAAGAAAGAAAGAAAGAAAGAAAGAAAGAAAGAAAGAAAGAAAGAAAGAAAGAAAGAAAGAAAGAAAGAAAGAAAGAAAGAAAGAAAGAAAGAAAAAGGGGGGGACTGTGAGGGTCTATTCATTATCTATTGCTCCATAACAAAATACCCCCTACAACTTAAAGGCCTAAAACAATCTCAACCATTTATTATTCCACAGAGTTTCTGTGTTTAGGAATTTGGAAGAAGTTTAGCTGGGTATTGCTGGCTAAAGTTCTCCTGGATGGTCACAGTCAGATGTCATTCGGAGGGGCAATCATCTGAAGGCTTGACTGTAGCTGGAGGACCCACTTCCAAGATGGCGCACACACCCGATGCTGGCTGTTGGCTGGAGGCCTCAGTAGCTCAGCACATGGGCCTCTCCATAGAGCTGCTTGAGTGGTCTTGAAACATGGTGGCTAGTTTCCCCCCAAACAAGTGATCTAGGAGAGAATAAGGAGGAAATCACATGAAGTCACACTCTGTCATTTCTGCTGGTTACACCCCTTGGCCCTATTCCATGTGGGATGGGACCATGAAAACCAGGAGGTGAGGTTTGTGGGCACCACACTGGAGGCTGGCTACCACAGGACAGCCGATCACCCCCATTTCACGGATGGAGAAACCTGAGGCTCACCCGGAGTTACTCCGGTCACCCAAAGCAGAGGCTTGACCCCTGATTTTCCCCTCTCCGAGCCCAGCAACTTTGTACCACTCCCAAGCTCCTGGAGAAGAACCCAATGATGGGGAAGCCTAGATCTGCCTGCCCCCGGCTGGGTGGAGGGGAGGTGTGACAATCAGGCCTCCCAGGCCTATGAAATAAATATAATCACATGTTCACTTAGGCAGAAAGAAAGCTTCCAGGCGGGTAGGGGAGGGGGAGGGCTTGCTTCATCTAAACATGCTTCTGCCCTGATGGGCTGTGTTTTCCATTTAAAACCACATTTAGGATGGCTGGGAAAATATGTGATCCTGGTGCATTTTTTGGAAATTCAACCTGTTGGGTTTCTTGCCCCTTTCCTGGTGCCCCCTAGAGTGGGCTTCTCCCACCCTCCCCAGGCTTCGTGCCTCACTCGCAGGGTGGTCTCAGACCCCTGTCTCACCCTCTCTGAACCCCCAGGAGCTGGGGCGGCTGCCAAGTCTCTCCCTGTGTTGGAGCGACATCAGTCTTCCCGTCTTGAAGTCAGTAGACTCTGAGGAAGAGCTGCCTTAAGCCAAGAAGATGTCTGATTGCAAGAGGACCTGAGGGCAGGGGTTGTGCCCACCCCCCACCCCCCCACCCCCATCCCCTGATTAGACTGAGGCTCCCGCAGGGGCAGGGCCTGTGTGTCCGGATCCGTGGGAGCCCCCAGTGTGGGGCCACACCTCCTTCCTCGGGGGCCAGTGGCTGAGGGAGGGAAGGTCCCTGGCTGACAGCTAGAGCAGGATGGGGGAGGGTTAGCATTCTTCTGCTGCTTTCCTCCACAGCCCTCGGCCTGGTTTCCCTTCTCCCAGCCAGCAGGGTGGGCCCGGAGAAGAAGAGGGTCAGTAAAGAAAGACAGCGAAGTAGAGCGGAGAGTAACCACAGTGGGTGACAGGTCTCAGGTCCACAGTCTCCACCCTGCTCTGCTTTATGAGCACTCCCCACCCCCTTGTTATGTGCCTTGTCCTCCCTCCCCAGAACCGCAGCTAGATGGGCTTCACAGAAGGAAAACTCATAGAACTAGAAGGTGCCCTTGGACCCACTGTGCAAATAGAGAAACTGAGGCTCAGAGAAGGACCAACGCTTGCATCGGGGTGCCACTGAGTCAGCCACAGAGGCAAGCAGTCTTCCCCAGGTGTCAGCCACGGCCAGCATCAGGGTTAAAACATTCCACATTCCTTCAGGAAGCCTGACCCTCCTGAGGAGAGAGAGAGGGAGGATGAAGCACAGGGGCACAGAAATCTCGGGGGCATCCTCTTGGCAGGGCAGGGTTGGGGTGGGGTCTGCAGTGGAAGCCTGAAGAAATTGGAGCCTCTGGGGGAGGGGCCAGGCAGGAACAGTAGGAGAAACCTGGTCCCCTGGCTGTAGACAGGTAGAAGGAACCCTCCAGGCCTCAGTCTTTCCATCTGGAAAATGGGGGTGTGTTTTTCCAGTCTGGCCCTACTGCAAATTGTAGATCAGAGCTTTTCCCCGTAGACCCAGGCCTCTAAGCCCCGAGGACATGAACTTGCCCTCCTCTCTCCTGAGCCCTGACCTCCAGTTTCCTCCGTGGTGGGGTCGGAGGCAGGGAAATCAATCCTATGTGAGGATTAGAGTCACTCAGGTCACTTGAGAGCTCAAATTGCAGAGTGGATGAATACTAGGTTAGAAGGACTTCCCGGCATAGCCGGCAGTGACCCTGCGGGGACAGAGATCCTCTCTCCAGACACAGCCTCCTTGTGCTCCTCCTCCCTGGGGGCAGGAGAGGCTAAGGCGTGGTGGAGGGTACTAGACTCCTGGACACTGCTGGGATGCCTCTCCCTCCAGCTTCGCAAAACCACAAGCCACCTGTCCCATTACAAAGCCACAGAGACCTGGAGCGGAGGGGGACCACCCTCCTGTGACTGCCCTCCCACCACAGCTCTGACCCCAGACTTCCTGTTAGGCGGAGGTAGTGGGGCAAGATGAGGTGGGGAGAGAGAAGGTGGCCTGAAGAAGACGGGTCTGGCCACGGAGAGGGCCCGCTGTCCAACTATGGGGGAAGGACATGGGGAAGACAACTTTTCCACGCTCAAAAAGAAAAATATTCCAGGGCGCCTGGGTGGCTCAGTTGGTTAAGCGACTGCCTTCGGCTCAGGTCATGATCCTGGAGTCCCGGGATCGAGTCCCGCATCGGGCTCCCCGCTCAGTGGGGAGTCTGCTTCTCCCTCTGACCCTCTTCCCTCTCGTGCTCTCTATCTCTCATTCTCTCTCTCTCAAATAAATAAACAAAATTAAAAAAAAAAATATTCCATTAGGAAAAGCTGGTGGCCAGGCCTGCCCTGTGAGTCCTTCATTCAAGCCTCAGGATGCTAGCAGAGCCCCCCGACGTCCCTGAAACATAGTTGCCAGTGCAGGGAAGCCTCAGGAGACAGGACTCTTGGGCGGGGGTGCGGGGGTGGGGGGGCAGATTTTTAAGCAAATAAATGAGAATTTATCAGGTAGTTTTAAGGGTTGAAGATAATAAAATAGATTGCCATGATAGGTAGAGAGTGCCTGGGGGCTATGACAGATGGAGCGGTCAAGGAGGGCCTCTTTGAGGAAGTGACATTTAAGGTGACATCTGAAGGCCAAGAAGGAGCCAGCCATGTGCAGGACTGGATGTGTGTCGGGGGTGGGGGGAGCATTCTGGGCAGAAGGAACACCAGTGCAAAGGCCCTGAAATGGAAATAAACCAGCTAGATTTTGAGCTGGAGCAGGAAGGCCAGAGCGAGGAGGGGGTCAGGAAAGCAGGGGCTACATCACCAAGGGCCTCGTGAGGTAAGGCAAGAAGGTTGAATTTTCTGCTAAATGTGATGGAAAACCACGAGAGAGTTCTGAATAGGGGAGTGATGAGATCTGATTTATGTCTTTAAAAGATCCGGCTGCTGAGTGGAGAATGGATTCGAGGTGCCAGGCTGGGGGCTGGGAGGGGAGGCCAGACCCGGGCTGGTGGCGGAGTCTGGCCCGCAGAGGCTGGCCGCAGTGAAGACAGACAGAAGAACCTGAAATGGGTTTGGTTTAGAATGAACAGGCCCCGCTGACAACTGGTTGTGGCTGAGGGTCAAAAGGAGTGGAGATGGCGCCTGGGCTTTTGGCTGGAGCAGCTGAGAGGCTGCTGGTGCCTGGCGGCGGACTCTTCCCCATTCATCTCCTGCTGCGCTGGCTCAGGCCTCCCTCTGCGGAGGCTGCAGGACAGTTGTTCATTCATGGATTCCCGCAGGAGGTATTTGTTAAGCTTCAGGCTAGGCTCCTTCCAGCCCCCAGTCCTCCCCTGACCAGCCCCCTGGCCTGTTTCTGACACTTGGGCTGGACAGCTGGGGCCCCTTGAGCCTGGTGGGTGTGGCCTCATCTGCGACCTCAGCCCAGATGTGGGACAGACATCAGGGGCCTTGGAGAGCTTGAAAATCTGTGCAGTGAGATGCTCTGGGGGAGATGGTATTGGGAGGATGGCCCTGTCCAGGGAGTACTGCCCCCCACCAATCCCTGGAGGTAGGAGGGCAGGCAACAATGTACACTTTTTGTCATTGAGGCTTATAATGAACGACAGGCAATACCCCTAGGGATCTTGGATGTCTAGACCAAGACCCTGCCAGAGGTTAGTCCCCAAGAGTGCCGATGCCTGGGCGCCATCATCTTCCGCTAAAAGGTCCTAAGATGTGGAGGCTCAGACCGGTTAAGTGACTCGCCATTGGTCTCACAGCAATTTCTCAAACAAAGCCTCGGGTCTCTTTAGTCTTCTTCTGGGCAGCCTAAGAGGAAGCTGCCGAGTGACTTCTACGCCACAGATCTCTGCTCTCAGTCACCAGACTCACCGCTCACAATTCTCTGCTGCCTTTGAGCCCGACCCTCACCTGCTTCCAAGTCTCCTCCTGCCCTCAGTGTTCTTCCCATTTCCCACTGATTGCCATCTCCCCTCCTCTAGGAAACCAGCCCTTACTTACCGCTCCCACCTGGATACCCTGTGTGGCTCCCTAAGGCCCAGCCAAGCACCTGCTGCCCTAGGATGCCCCTCAGTGGCTGGGGTGGGGTCGGAAGCATCAGCGGGCAGCTCAGTGCCGTCGTCCCCGCCCCCACCCCGAGCCCCAGTCTGTCAGCAGTGATGGATGCCGGGCAGCAATTCCTTTGGAACGGATCCTGGATCTAAAAGCCTCACGCAGCCATCCTGCGCGGGAGGCGGGGGAGGGACACGGGGGTCCCCCAGAGCCCGGCTCCCTGCCATGAATCAGGCGGCCCGGCAGAGCCAATTAGCGCAGACAAGAGCCCAGCGATGAATCACGAGCCCATTAGTCGGACGGACTCGCCCCTCCCCCCCCACCCAAGTGGGGTCGTGGCGGGGGGCAGGGTCTTTCCTCCCTCCGGCCAGCCTCCTCCTCCCCAGAGCCCCTCTCTCTCAGAACTGCTGAGACCCTCCTATCGCAGAAGGGGGGCCCCCCCACGGGGCACGCGGTCATTTGCATGTCATCTGCATGGCGCAGGGGCATTGGACACGCCAGCTCACCCCGTCAGGCCTGGGAAAACACGTGGCGGGTGACCCCAGATCCAGGCACTCTCTTCCATGCTCCAGGGACAGAGGGCTAAATCCCGGTGGTCTGGTGGTATGAAATGTGAGCCCCGGACCCAGTTTCAGGGATCACCCGGGTGAGCCCCCATCACCCAAACCTGCCCCTCCCGATAGAAGGTAAGTGTCTTGTCAGGGACCCAGCTCAGCCTGGCAGCGGACCACGCACCCTATCAGCCTCTCCAGTGCCTAGAACCGCCTCCCTGAGCCCTTGGGGATCCCTGTGTTGTCATCCCCAGCAGGCCAAACTGAAGCCCCAAAGCTCGACTCTGGTGACTGGTCAGTGGTTGGCAGGGAGTCCATGCTGGGCAGTGGCAGAGGAGGAAGGGCGTGCCCCCTTGTCTGGACACTCAGGACCACTGTTGCAGGACTAGAGATTGGAGTAAGGGAGACAGAGAAGGTGGAGAGGAGAACATCCAGAACTTTGGATGCCATATGACAAGTGCCGGCCAAATGTCTCATTGGATGTTCCCTATTACTTTGTCCATTTTACAGATGAGGTTACTAAGGATTGGAGAGGTTCAGGGACTTATCCAAGGTCCCAGAACAAGAACGTGGGATCAGGATTTGAACCCCGGTCTGGCTGACTTCAGTGCCTCAGAGCAGATAATTTCTGAGCCACACGACTCTGATTCTGTCCCGAACTCAGCCTCATTCATCTGGCGATCCAGACTCTGCAACTGCCTAGTTGACATCGCCAATCATCTGTGCCACAGGGGCCTCTGACTCGGTTTGTTGAATTCAAAGCTCATTATCCCTCTCTCCCTCGCAGCTCATCTGGCTCTCCTGTAAAAGGTACCTCCAACCACTGGCCGCCCAAGCCAGCAACGTGGAGACATCCCCCATCCTCCCTCTCTTTCTCCGTATCTGACTAGGTGTGCAAGTGTGGAATCTGTTCTGTCTGTGAAATGGGCCCCCCCCGAGGCCCTTGCTTCCCAGCTATCTGACAGGTGTAGGACTCAGGCCCTGGGCCTCTCTCTACCAGACAATTCCAGAACTCTTCCAGTGGGCCTCCCACTCCATTCCTTCCTCCATGTTGCCACCAGAGTCTGCTTCCCCAAATACAATCTAATCCTCACTTCCTACCTTAAGAATATTGGCTCCCCTTTGCTTTCAAGAGAAAGCATTACAAGGCCTCCACAAGGAGGCCTGGCATACCTTTCTAAACCCACCTCTGGCCACGTCTTCTCAGCAGCTTAGTGAGCCACTAGCCACGGGGGCTGCTCACCTCCCCAGGATGTACCAAGATTTTCACTCCTCTTAGCGTTTGCTCCTGCAGTCTCTCTGCCAGGGATGCCCCTTTCCCCATCTCCCACCTGGCAAACGTGTTCTCCCCCCTCCAAGATCCACAAAGCCTCCCCTGCCCTGCCCCGCCCCAGCAGGATGAATTGCTCCCTCCTCTGTGCTCCCACAGCACTTTGCTCGAACTGCTAGCCTGGCGCTTCCACCCCAGCAGTGCCGCGAGTGGGGGTCTGCCCCGCCTCTTGTCTGAGAGGCAGGGGCCACGGAGTGCTCGGCGCTGCCTCCCTGATAGGGTCTGGTACGTCAGAGATGGTCAGTAAAGGTTTGATAGATGGAGGGACTGCCCTCTCTCTCCTCTTTTCTCTATCCTCGAGCTTCCTGTTTTTCTGGCCTCGCTCCCAAGTTGAAACCATCCAGTTAAAGGAGCCTTGTGGAAGGCAATCCTGGGAGTCTGTGTGACCCTTGGAACGGCGAATACCTAATCTGGAGAACCACATGGACCAGAAAACACAGATTGGAGTCAGACGATTCAGATTCTGAACCGAAGTACATGACCTTGAACAACTCACTTCTCGTCTGTGAGCCTCAGCATCCTTATGTCGAGTGAGGGTATGGATAGAGGCAGAGGACATTCCTAAAATCCTTTCCAGCTCTGATGCTGTATGAATGTGTTGCGTTATGCTGCCATGGCCTGTGGAGGGACCTGGGTGGTTGGTGTGTGAATGAGAAGCAAAAGCTGTATTTGGGGGCGGGCTGCCCAGAGCAGACAAGCCACTGTCCCCAGAGGCGGCTCCTGGAAGAAGGAGGGATCAGTGGGAGAGAAGGTCTCCACACTGAGAGAATGGATCTAGCTGCCGTGATTCAGTTCACTGTGGAAATCACTGACCCGGCCAGAGGCGGGGGACAGGAAAAGACCTGGGGGATGGAGAGTCCCAGGGAATGAATAGGGTGGGGCGGGGTATCCCTGTGCGTCTACTCCCAGGGCGGGCCCCGCCCTACTGGGTTCAGAGCAGAGGCCTGGAGGGCTGGAGAGCAATGCAAGGGCCAAAGCCTGCTATTAGAAGTGGGGGGGGGGGGGGGGGGGGGAGGTCGGGGAGCATTGGCGGTGCAATGAAAATAGTCCTCATATGCAAACTAAAGAAAACCCCATCACTGCGCATTTATGTGGACACATGGTGCTGGAGACAAGGCCTCCCTCCCCCGCAACCTCAAATCCTGACCTGGGGTCTAGTCCCAGCTCTGCCGCTGACTCATGGCGGTGTGACCTTGAGCAAATCCCTCTTTGTCTTTGAGCCTGTTTCCTCATTTGTGAAAATAAGAGGTTGTTCTTGACCACCCCTAAGGGCCATGGGCCTGGCACGCAAATTCCATGGTCCCACCAAGGGTCCTGCCAGCCTCAGCCCCCAACCCCCCATGTTTACCACCTCTGACCCTCTACCCAAGTGTCTACCCAGGCCCTGGGCTGGCTGGCTTTTCTGGGCTCCTCTCCAAAGCAGTCCCTGCCCCACTGTTTCCCTACTTCCTACTTTCAAGCAGGCCTTCTAGCCTCGGCAAGACCCTGGTTTTGAATCGGCCAGCCGGCAGAGCCAACTGCTTTTGATTTTCCTAGTCAGGCTGGTGGGAGCACAGGTTGTTATAAGCCAACCCAACCTCCTACCCTTTCCCCTCCGCATCTCCCAGCTGATAGCACCCCATCCTCTCTCACTCCTCAGGAGAGGAACAGCTGCTGGGTGTTGGGGCGGGAGGTGGACCCCGTGGGTGGTAGAGACCATGAGGGCCCTGGTGGGGGGTAAGGGAGGAAGGGGGAGTAGGAGACTGGAATAAATCATTCTCCTTCAATCAGTAGCCTCCTAGGATGAAATACTCCAATTGCTAGGGCAGAAAGGAGGTGCCAGTGTTAACCCACAACCTGGAAGGAGCCGTTCCCTCGTTCCCTCAGCAGTGAGCCCCGGGCACACCCCTTTGATCAACCCTCGCTTGCTTCCTAAGAGGCCGTTAACATCCTTCTTTATGGGCCTGGGGACACAGCCAAGACTCTCACCTCATCTGGGGCCCCAGGCGGCTGCCTTTGTACTTCTCCCCTTGCCCAGCGCCTGCCATGGACACCAGACTGGCCCCCCTGCACTGGGACTGTAAGTGAGCCGTCCTCAACCTCAGAGCGGTTAGGTGATCTGATGGGAGGGGCAGTTGGAGTTCATCGTGGGCTTCCCGTCTCATGTGGGGGTGTGTGCAGGTGACAGATTGAAGGGACAGACTACCCAGCAGGACAGAGCTGAGTGAGGGCCTCCGGTGGGCTTCCTGGAGGAGGAGGCAAGGTGAGGACAGAGCAGCAAGGCCAAGGAAAAAGAGGAAGGGTCTATGGTGAGACCGGGAGAAGGAGAGGGACCTGCAGGAGGGCTGTGGGTGCTTGATCCATCTGGAGTGTGGACTCAATGGGAAGGGGTTGGGCAGGGAGGTGGGTAATCTCAGACCCTGTGATGGTAGTGCTGAGTTTCACTTGACTCATCTGTAAAAATGGGCCTCCCCAGTTGTTGTGAGGCTTAGCTGAGACCCCTGGCTAGAGATCACACTCCCTCGCTCATTTCCTGTACCTCCTTCATCCCCCCCGTCCTTCCAAGCCCACAAGGGCCAGGCGCTCCCCGGTTCTCAGCATCTGGCCTCGTTTGGAAACATCTGTCCCTCCTGCATGAGGTCCAGGCTACAGCTCTGTAGGAAGAGCCGGTGGAGGCAAGGGCTGAAGCGAGGGGCAGCGGATGGAAAGAGTGGGAGCTGCATTGTCCTCAGCCCCCACCTCCCCACCTCCCCGGGGCCCCATTCAACACAGATTTGCCCTTAATCTCCTCTGTTCCCTCCCTCCCGGCTGCCCCCAGGACACACCTGTTTTCTCTCTCAACTCCTCCGTGTGGCCCCTCCAGGGCCCCCAGGAGGGGCCTCTACTTTGTTTCCTCCAGCTTTTCCTTCAGTGGCTGCCCCACCATGGATTCTCCAGTTTTGTTTCCAAAATTCTAGCCAATTTGTATTTGACTCTATAACACATCTGTGTTGTTCTCTATGAAAATATTTCACCTCCCGGTTAAATTACAAACTTTTCCCTGAAAAATCTTTGAGGGAGAAGCAGTGCCACTTTTGCCCTCTGGCTGTGCCAACTGAAGGCACCTGAGGCAGACCCAGGGGGGCCTGGGCCCCCATTTGAGCCAAGGATCAGGGCTCCAGGGGCACACAGAACACCCAGACAGAGCCCTCCGTCCTGCCCCAGGAGCAGAAGGCAAAGGCACTGGGGAGGGAGTGGTTGTGGCACCAGCCTTGGTCTCAGGAGCAGGTTGGTGGGGGTGAGGGAGTGTGGTGAGGGGGCTTTGGGGATGGTCAGAGTTAAAGTTGCATGGGCTGGGCGCCCGGGTGGCTCAGTTGGTTAAGCGACTGCCTTCGGCTCAGGTCATGATCCTGGGGTCCCGGGATCGAGTCCCGCATCGGGCTCCCTGCTCAGCGGGGAGTCTGCTTCTCCCTCTGACCCTCTTCCCTCTCGTGCTCTCTCTCATTCTCTCTCTCTCTCTCAAATAAATAAATAAAATCTTTAAAAAAAAATAAAATAAAAAAAATAAAGTTGCATGGGCATGTGTCCCCTGTGGCAGGAGGAAGTGGTCCTCGTGTGTTCTGACCTCATCCCCTCCTGCTTCAGAGGTAGAATCTTTGGCTCATAAAATGTCCCCCAGGAGTACATTGGGGATCCTGCAGTCTCTTTTCTCTGATTACAAAAGAAGAAACTTGAGGCCAGGCAGGGGTCTCCTTTGAGAATCTAAAAACCTTCTTTATTTTTTTTTTAAGATTTTATTTATTTATTTGACAGAGAGAGAGAGAGAGACAGTGAGAGAGGGAACACAAGCAGGGGGAGTGGGAGAGGGAGAAGCAGGCTTCCCGCTGAGCAGGAAGCCCGATGTGGGGCTCCATCCCAGGACCCTGGGATCGTGACCTGAAGCCGAAGGCAGACGCTTAATGACTGAGCCACCCAGGCGCCCCCTATTTTAGATTTCTGACCTCTGACCTGAATTTACGTTTTTTAAGTCACTGAATTTGTGGTGATTAGTGACCGCAGCAATCGGTAACTCATTGCTAATTAATTACTAATTACGCAGGGCTTTGTTGGCTCGAGTGGGGACCCTGATGAGCCCTCCCCTCAAATTTGTTCCCCCCGCATCAATGCACACCTCTGTTCTATCAGGCACATTCCAGATTAATCATCACAGCCCGTGCCTTGGAGAAATTGACAGTTCAGTGGGACTACAGACGCACAAGCACGAGAAGCATAGAGCACAAGAGTGACTTTCAATGGGGGTATGTGCAAGCTGCCATTTGACAGGACAGGGAGCTGGAAGGAGGTGGGCGCTTGGGCGCCTGGGGCCAGGAAGAAGTGAGCTTGAATCCTGAACGGCTCAGCTTAGTGACCATGGGCAAGTTGCTTACCCACCCTAAGCCTCAGTTTCCATATCTGTAAAGTAGGCAAAATTATAGCACTTCCCCGGGGGATTATGAAAATTAAATTGTGGTTCATAAAGAGTGCTTGGTACAGTGCCTGGCACATACATAGGAAGCACTCAAAAAACAGGGGAGGCCTCACAGAGGAGTTAGAACTTGAGCCCAGAACTGAAAGCCAAATAGCGATCTGCTGGGTAAACCAGTAAGGGGAAACTGTCCCAGGCCGGAAAAACAGCAAGGCTCAAGGGGTGGGCCATGGAACTGTGTGTGTGTTGGGGGGGGGGTAGTTGCAATGAGATTCAGGACCCAAACCAAGATATTGATGCCTCCAAAGCCAGGAGTTCATTGGGTTCATTGCCCTGTGGTTGTCTCATCACCTCCAAAGTTCTAGAAGTTTCCAAGGGTAGGATTAAGTCTCATCATTCATTCATTCATTCAATCAACCAATCCAAATATTTGGAGTCTAAGTGGCTGAGAAGCAGTAGAGATGCTTTAAGAGTAAGCAGGAGCTGAATGACAAGGGGCTTCTTATGACAATCTAAGGATAATTCTATCCGGAAGCCAATAGGGAGCCACCGAAGGTTGTTGAAGAGGGGAGTGACCCAATCAGATTTTATGCTGGAAAACAGACCTGTTTTCTGGGTTGGTTCCAAAGAGAGAGGAGAGCCTAGGGGAGGGAACTCCACTCAAATTCAGCCTGTAGGCACAGGGAGGAAAAGGAGTTTCTAATACCTCCAACTGTGAACCCAGAGAAGACCTTTAAGGAGCAAGGGGCTTCAGGATCTCAGCAAATCGGAAGACAAGACCCAAATGCCCATTGTCCACATGAAGTACAGGGAATCCCAACAGCCACAACAGCTGGACAAATATCCAAGCTAGATCCTGAGATTTATGCAGAACTTACTGTCTTCCACATTGACTCTTGGGACAGTGAAGGGAGTCTATGCTCTCGTCCAGTTTTTCTGGGAACCTGGTAGCTGCCAGGGGAGATGGAACGGGTGTGGCATTAGTCCATTTCCCCATGAACTGGAGCTGCAGAGCAGGAGTGGGATAGGGCAGAGGCAGCGAGAGGGGAGGATTCTGGGATTCCTGTGTCCGGCCCCCCAGCCTGGCCTAATCTAAGCTGGCCTCAGTGCCAAGGCACTGGACCTTTGACAGCATGATAGACTAAAATTAAACTAGGCATTGCCACTTACACCTTAGAACTGAATCTTGCAACTTGGATTTCAGTGCCCCAATGAGGAGGTCGGCTGACCCCATGTAACTTTGGGGGATGAATGTGAGACCATCGACCCCATCAATGACGGTGAAAGAGCAACAAAGGCCCACCTGATTTAATCTCAAATAATTTATTGATTCTTGAAAAGAGGACAGGAAGCCGGCCAAAGCTCTGAGCTCCCAGTTGAGTAAGTCACCAGGAGTCTTCTTGGATCGGGGATGCTTGCAGCACTTAGCCTCCTCTGCCTTGGAGAATTCCTGGTGGGACCTTGGCCTCGCCTGCCCCACCCCAACTGCAAGCTCACTGAGGACAGAGACCCAGTGGTCTTCTGAAACACCAGTCAGATCCTCTGACTCTACTTATGGGCCTTCAAGGACTCTTCACAGCGACAGCCATAATCCCCCAAGTGTGCCCCGGAGCACATCAATCCCGAGAGATGCTCCTAAAGAAACAGTTTGGGGGCTAAATAAGTTTGGAAGATGCTCTTTCCTGGAGCTCCCCAGCCCTCGGAGATTCACATTCCAACGTGAGCATAATTAAAGGCCCAAAGAAGTCCTGTAAGGTTAGCGTACAGCTAGGTTCACCTGTTTGACACAGCTTTCCCAAACTTATTCCATCACATACCATCTTTTTTGCAAGAAATACCTATCAACAGCCAAAAAATAGCCCCATAGAACATACTTTGGGAAGCGGGAACCTGAATGGTAAAGCCCCAAGTCCATTCAGGGAGAGGAAAGCAGCTGTGACAGGACAAGTCCCTGCCTGAGGGAGCATCAGGGAGCACTCCGGGAGCCATGCTGGCCCAGGGTGCCAGAGAGGAGGCATGGCTATGGGCCAGGAGAGCCCACCCACAGCTCCCCTCCATAGGTGGTCTCCTCATCTGCACATGATGTCCTGGGCAAGTGTGGGCATTTCTGGACCCGGCACACCCTGAATGGCTCTTGGCCCCTCATTGTTCCCAGCAGCGCCCGACCAGGGGGTCATTGAGATGGTACACAATTGTGAGATCTCTCCCCCAAAAGAATATCTAGCTTGTCAAGTAGATACTCATAGAGGCCATTGTCCTAGTGGATCAGTTACAGCTGGAACCTTCTATGGGAGGAAAAGCACAGGCTTCGGAGGCAGAATCCTGGGCTCCCATCCTGATCCCCCTACTTACTAGGAGCTGTGGGGCTTTGGCTAAGTCATCCAGTCTCTCTGAGCCTGTTTCCCCCTGTGGAAATGGGGAAATAACAGCTGCTTTCAAGCTGGTTGGTGAAGTCAGGATTCAAACCGAGATCCTGATGCCTCCTAAGCCAGTTGTGTTCACTGCCCTGTGGTTTGTCTCATCACCTCCAAAGTCCTAGAAGTTTCCAAGGGTAGGATTCAGTCTCATCATTCATTCATTCATTCACTCATTCATTCATTCAATCTGAATATTTATTGGGCACCTACCATGTGCCAGGCACTGGGGAAACAATGCAGAGGAAAAACAAGCCAGGTCTCTGCCCGCGTGGAGCTCCCATCCGGTGGAGACTGAATCGTTGACTCCTTTATTCAGTACTCAGCCACCGCGACAGGCCCGGCACTGTGCTGGGCTCCCGCCTGCGTATTGTGTTCACAGAGCACTTTTGCCATCATTGTTCCTTTGGTTCCCCACGACACTGCGATGAGACAGGAAGTACAGGGATAGGGAACTAGAGGTTCAGAAAAACCAAATGGGAAGCTGAGCTGGGAACCAAAACTCCCTTCTGTCCGCAGGAATTCACTGAAGGCCTCTTCTGGGCCAGGTGCTCTGTGCACAATGCAGTGCAGATGTCCAGTCTGGCTGCAGGGAGGTGACAGCCTTTGCTGGTCTGTCGCTGTGGTCCCTAGTCCTCTCTGAGTCCCTGAGCCTCCCCAACCGCGTCCTCAGCCACGGACCTGCCGCACAACGGACTGTACACGAACTGATTCCCCAAACTGCAGCCCCTCGGCTGTCCCCCTTCGCAGCCCAGGAAATCTTTCCTGCGCTTCAACTTCCCTACCTTGCAGGCCAAGGCTGGCCCCTCCCGGGGGGGCCTCTTTTGAGTGGAGCAATGCTCAGGGAGGACTGGGATAACCGAGTCTCTCCCCAGATGCCAGTGTGTGAGCCCCAGGCACAGCAGACCCTGCGCCACCAACCAACGGGGTGCTCACTGCGGGGCCACCCTGTGGCTAGGGGTAGGAGCAGGGAGCCAAGCGGATCTTCCAAAGCCAATGGGGCCAGCAACTAGAGTAGGACGGGAAGAGAGTAGTGAGGGGACAAAGTGATGAGCCATCATCATTTCACTGGGGGCCTGGGAACCAAAGGCAAGATGGGATTCTGGAGGGAGAGGTTGCATGGGGGGCGGGGGGGGAGGCAATGGTACCAAATACCCAACCCCCTTCAGCTTAAATGAGCATTTCCCAGCTGGGCCAGGGAAGGCTGACAGATCCAGCAGTCCCCAAACCCCCTCTGAGTACCCCTTCCTCCTCCCTCTTCATCCCCCACTCCTCTCCCTCCTCCTCCTTCTCTCCCCCTTCCCCTTCCTCATCTGTGCACCGCTGGAGTGTTCCCTGTATGTCTGTCCAGCCCCTGTACCTCCACCCTCTGTCTCTCTGTGTCCTGGGCACGCTCTATCTCCTCCATGGAGCAGGGGCTCCGGGAGGTGGGCCAACACTGGTGAGACTGTGGAGGTTTCTGGAGAGCGCCCCTCTGCCGGTACAGAGAACCAATGTCCTTTGAAGCTTCCTCCCCCTGAGCTCTCCTGCCTCCCGGGGCCAGCACCAGCTCCAGAAACCTTCCCCTCCACCAGATCTCGAACTGTTCCGCAGGTGTTTACAGCCTCTCTCCTGTGCTCCTGGCACATGGCCCTCTGCCTGGATCCTGTCTCCTCTTTCATCCCCTGTCCCTGGTTCTTACCAGCATTATTCCTCTAGTCCTGCTGGTCGCGAGCAGTCTAATCTAAATCATGCTCACCCCACTTTTCCGGGCACTTCCTCTTACCTGCCAGGTTCTGTAGGGGCATGCAGAGCCTGAAGGACCTGGGGGTAGATCCAAGGTAGAACTATCTGGTTCAGGGGAATATTCTTTTTTTTTTTTAAGATTTTATTTATTTATTTGACAGAGAGAGACACAGCGAGAGAGGGAACACAAGCAGGGGGAGTGGGAGAGGGAGAAGCAGGCTTCCGGCGGAGCAGGGAGCCCGATGCGGGGCTCCATCCCAGGACCCTGGGACCATGACCTGAGCCGAAGGCAGACGCTTAACGGCTGAGCCACCCAGGCACCCTCAGAGGAATATTCTATGCTATTCCTATAGTTGACTCCCATGCCTTCCCAAGGGGGAGAATTTTTGTCTCCATGAATTAGCTCATTTCCAGGAGAAAGTAGAGCTGCTTCTTTCCTCTTTACAGGTGAGAAACCCTGCAGGCAGGGATCCAGAAGTCACCCTCGACACCATCCTCCTCCCCTTAGGAATCCTCTGCCAACTCCTAGTTCAAGCCAACGTCAACCCTCACCTGGACCACTGCCGTCACCTCCTGACAGGTTTCCCCACCTCTACTCTCGTACCCCCAATCGGCAGCCAACCTGAGATGCTCCTGTCACCCCCAACACAACCCCCCAATGCTAAATGGTTACCTCTGCTCTTAGATCAGGCTTTAAACATGACCTAGAAGACTCTGCATGGTCAGCCTCTGCCCACCTCTCACAGCTCATTCCCCTTGCTCTTTGCACCATAGCTATGCCTGTTTCTTGCAGCTGCTTGGACATGTTCCCTCCTACCACAGGACCTTTGCCTATAGTGTTTTCTCTGTAATGGACTCTCTGGACCATTCTTCCATTCCCTCAAGTGTCAGCTTGGGCATCGCCTCCTTGGGGAAGCCCCTCAGCTTCCCTGGCTTCTCAAATGCTGTTTACATACTCTCGGGGCATTATGTTCTTCCTTTTCTTTGCACTGATCACAGTTGTGACTCTGACTGCATTTGGCTGGCTATTTAACTGATGTCTGCTCCCCATTAGATTGTGAGCTCCATGTGGGCAAGAGCCAAGTCGGCTCTGCTCTCTCTGTATCCCCAAGCTAGCACAGTGCCCAGCACGTAGTAGGCTCTCAATAAACAGTTGTAGTATGAATGAGTGAGGCCCGGATGTGCGATGCACCTGGTGGAAAGTCACCCAGTGAGGCCTTAGCCAAGCCAGGACCAGGGACTCAGAGCCCTTGGGCTAATTCCCAGGGGCTAGCTGGGGAAGCTATGCTCCCATGCCCGACTCTCCATCTCTCTGCTTGCTGGCCAGCAAATAGTCGCTATTTGAAAACAGAGTTTGCTGCATAGCAAGCAGTCCCCAGGGACTGGGTGCAGAGGAGGGTGCGGGCTAGAGAAATGAATCCCAGCATCTCCCCACTACTGCTGCTTCCCTTGGCCTTGGGAAACCAGTGCTTGCTACACCTTTACCTCTGCAGTGGCACTCTCCAGGCCCATCCCAAAACAGAGAAGTGGGAGACTTCAGTCCCTTGCCGATAGGGCAGAGACCTGGTGGGAGGGAGAAGGATGGAAAGGAAGGAAAGAAAGAGCCTCCATGAAAAACCTGGGGTGACAGGAGAAGGGCTCATGGGAAGCAGGATATTGGCCATTTGGGGACACACCTTGGGAAAGTGACTCGCCCTCTCTGGTCCTTGGGTTGTCGCAAGGCGGACATCACAATCTTCCTCTTTAGCATCTCTCTCATGGGAAGGGCAGAGACAACGAAAAGGCCATCTACTGTCCAGACAGAGCCAGGCAGGCTCCTCTGAGCAACCCGGGAGGGCTTCCTGGAGTAGAGGAGCTTTATGGAAGCCAGGGGCAGCTTGGTAGGGTAGTTGAGAAGCGGGAGGCAGCAGGCAAGGAGAAGTGGGGTGACCAGAGTGTAGGAGAGCATACAAGGCAGGCAGGAGTCACCCTGTTGTCCGGTCGTGTCACTGTCCGCTGAGAACCTTCAGAGGCCCCCATGTCACTCAGAGAAAAACCGAAGCCCTTGCTCCCTGCCTTCATCTCCTGTCCCCACCGCCCTGACTCTCACTGCTCATCCACACCGTCCTCCTGTCCGGTCTTCAAACACGTCACCACGCTTCTCAGGCTGTTCCCTCCATCCGGCTTTCTTCGGCCCCTCGAATCATTCCCTCACCCCCTGCAAGGCTTTGCTCAAGTGTCACCTTCTCTGTGAAGCCTCCCCTGAGGATGTTATTTAAAATCACATCCCTTCCCCAGCCCCCCACTGGCACTCCCCATTCCCTTTGCCTTGCTTCTTTCTCCCCATGGCACTTAAAACACCCTCACCCCCTCCATGATTTACTCATTATCTCAGGGGAAAGCACGCTCCACAGGGCAAGAATCATCGTCTGTTGTTTGCTGCCGTCCCATCAGCACCTGGGACAGTGCCTGGCACGTAGTAGGTGCCCCATCTAGATTGCTGGAATAACTAAGAGGCTTGGCGGGGAGAAGGGGCTCTGGTGGCCTGGGAATAGAGTGGGAAACCATTTCTTCGGGTTCTTTGGTCAGCTGGTGGTAAGGAGGCCCAGAGTGGTTGGTCAGCTCGTGAGTAGTCACCCAGCACGCCTGTCCGACCCGTTGTCACATCTGTCCCAGCTCTCCCTCCTCTCTCTTCAGAGCCCTCCCTGGGTGACGGTGCTCCTGGCATCTGGCATCCATCAGTCCCTTCCAGAAGTCCCTGTGAAACAAGGGGGGGGGTGGCTAAAACGATCCCAGATTGGGGGCAGGCGGGGATGTGTGGGCGAGCTGCTCCTGTCCCTGAACCTCCCACCCCCCAGAGCTCTGCCCAGAGCTGCCAGCCCACTGCCTTCACCACCCCCAACACCCACGGGCCTGGAGGAGGTTGTTGCCAACCACACACGACTCCTGGCTCCAGATTTGAGGGGGGAGGAGGGGAGTTGGCAGGAGGGAACCAGGGCAAGCAAATGGGACCTGACAGGGGCTGGGCACCTCGGGCAAAGAATGTAAATAAAAATCAGTAAATATTTAGGGAAAGTGGAACGGGAAGTGGGAGAGGGAGGGGTGGAGGGGACGTGTTGGATTTCCAACAACATCTGGAGGGCAGTCCCCTCCACCTCCTCCCCCACATCCCACCCCACCCCAGTGGGGGCTCGCGGCGTGAGAGAGGGTGCTGGCTCGCGGGTGTGTGTGTGTCTGCGCCGGGCTGTCAGGATGCATGTATGCTTGGGGGCAAGTTTGATGGTCTGGAGTGCTTGCTTGGCCAAGCGCACACAAGGCCAGCCTCACCCAGTCCCAAACTGAGTGCCTCCCTCTGGGTCGTTTACGTCCTTCCTTCCACAAGGCCCTGCTGTGAGCCAGGTCCTAGACATTCTGGGATGAAAAGACAGGGTCCCCAGTCTCAGAAAGCTTCTAATTGAAAGGATGGTGACAGCACATGAGGAGGGCCTTGACAGCCCTCAGCTCAGGAGGTCTCTGAACCAAGGCCAAGGGGGAGTGACATGAAGTGGAGATCAGGGACGACTTCCAGGAGGAGGGGGGTTATGACAGTGCGGGGAGACGTGGATGAGAAAAGAATGGGTATGTTGGAGGGAAGTTCATTTTCAGGGAGAGGTAGGATTTTAGAACATCTATGGGCAAGGTGACAAAAGGATGATAGAGCAGGGGGACAAATAGTATTGAAGTTCTCCCGGCCCCAGGAGAAAATCTAAGCCAAGAGCCCGGCTGTGCAACCAAGGGCACAAGAGAGAACACCGTAGGAAGGGCCAGGCTCTGTCTCACCATCCTTCTCTTCTATGACTTCCTGATGAACCTTTTCCTGGACAAAGATTATATCTCTCCCTTTCCCTGTCACCTCCCCTTCCAGCCTAGCAACCAATTCCGGGCTTTGCCCCCCGCCCCTGTCCAGCCCTGGGAGCCCAGCTCAGAACCCTGGAGGCTGGAGTGTCCCATTAGCCCTACTCTCTCCGTTTTACAGGGGCGGACATTGAGGCCCAGAGAAGGGAAGTGACCTGCCCAAGGGTCCATGGCACTAAATGCTAGAGCCAGGGCTAGAATCTGGAGCCCCTGACTCATGTGGGAGGAAGTGGGGATGGGGGGAGAGTTCCTCATTGCTTTGTGATGCTTCGGGCTCAGCTTTCAGGAATCATCTGTGTTTGGGCTGTTGGCAGATTATGTGCGCGAACCAGTGACCAGCCCACCTCTGCACACTTGTCCCCACTTTGCTTGCTTTGTCAGCAGCCCCCATTGATGCCCTTCACTCTGGGGACATTGGGTAGCTCTGGCATAATTGAGAGGGAACCCCTGAGCTGGGGACAGACATGCCAGGATCCCAACTGTGCCTAGAGCAGAGACAGGGGAGAGGCCCCGGCCCAGGCCCTTATGGGAACCCAGCCCATAAGTGAGGGGACAGAGTTTATTTATTTATCAACTAGATTTCAAGTACTTACACAGGCCTGGCCCCAGGATGCTTGAGGAGCAGCAAAGAACACAAGTGTTTAAAGCAGTGGTTTTTAAACAATGCTTTGTGAGCTACCCCCCTCCCCCGCCCCACTTAGATGCTGCTGTAGGCGGGGTGAGATGGAAGAGAGATGGGAGGGCTCTGCCTCTACCCCACCCTTCCCACCACCCCAACCAAAGTAGTTCCCACTTTCACCTGCTTTGCTGATCAGAGTTCTAGGAAGATTTCATTTGAAGGCACCCGATACTATTGCAAACAAAAATTGCAAACCACTGCTCTCCCAGGGAAAGGAAGAAAAGGCCCCGGTTCCTGCCCCCAAAGAGAGGTCACTGCTGGAAAAAAGGAAAGCAGAGCATGTCTGCCTCTAACTTCAGAGCTGTGGGCTTCAGCGTCTTTTGAGATGGAGGTGAGGTTCTAGGAAGGACTTAACAGATATTCCAAGCTTTTCCCTTGCCATCCAAATTGGGTCAGCCTCCCTCCGAGGTGCCTGTCTCCCCGCACTGGCCCACCCCCACGCTGAGCCTGCAGCAGTCCAAAGTGCGGGGTGTCTAAAGAGGGTCCAAGGATTGAAGTGTCATCCTCCTACCTCCTGCTTCCAGGCTGGGGAACAATCGGGCCCTTTGTCCATCAGGAGGATGCCCAAAGGGTGAGGTCACCCCCAACATGGCTCTCTTTGTCCCAGAGCCAAGGAGACACCAAGGCTGAGTCCAGGCCCTGCCCCTACCCCCTGTCCCTAAGCCTTTGGGTACCTCCCCACCAAAGAAGGGCTTTCCTTGAGGCGGGGCGGGGGGGGGACAGGAAGGACCTCCAACAAGGAAGGAGGTTGGTGTAGTGAGCATCGGTGGAGGTAGGAAGGGTTGGGATGGGTACACCCAGAGAAGGGGGCCGAGAAAAAGTCCCCAGCTCAGAGGGTGACCCTGCCTCACAAAGGTCTCCAAGCTCTCCTGTGGTTTGGCCTACAAAGATGGTTCCAAACCCAAAAGGCAAAACTAAGGAGTCTGATTCTAGAAGCCCCAGTAGCTTGCTTCAGCTTTTGACCAACAGGCGTTTGGGAAAAGGGGGTAAACTGAAAGTCCCCACAGGTACAGCCATGGGGAGGCTGCCCCGGCACCCCCTCCACAGAGGAAGAGTCTGGGGTCCAGAGAACAGGGAAACCTGGGGGTAGAGAAGGCAGGGGAGCATGTCCATGGCCTGGAAGAACAACAGAGCCGGAGTCTGAACCACAGAGTTTCTGAGGGCTTGAGAAGGGAAGCCTTCAGGAGGCTCTGTCGTCAGGATGGGGTAAAGGCTGATAAGAAGGGCAGACCACAGGAAGGGGTGGTCTAAAAGGAGTTTGAAGGAGATGTCATTGTGGTATCGCTGAGCACTAGGCTGGGAATCAAGGGCACTGGATTCTAGTCCTGCTTGCCTCTAACTCACCCAGGAACCCTGGGCTTGTTGTCTTCTCTCGGAGCTTCAGTTTCCGCCATCCACGCAATGAGATCCTTCTGGAGCCAAACTTCTAGTAGTCCTAAGAAGTTCCAGGAAGCCGAGCACAGGAATGTAGATCTGAGGCGCAGAATGAGGGGGTCCCTGTGGCTACCTGATAAGACAGGGTTCATAGTGGTCACACAGGAAGGGCCCTCCTGAGGGCTTCTGCTATTGGAGCAGCGGCCTGTGGGGAGGGAGGGGGCAAAGCTCGACAGGAGCCAACCGTGACTGGGGGCTGGTCAGGAAGACAGAAGTGCCATTGGTGGAGAGTGCAGTGTCTAGACGCCGCCAACATTGGGAGTGTGGAGGGGTGGGTCCACTCTTGGAGCTGAATGAGTGTCCAGAGAGGGCCAAGAGCATGCTGGGAGCAGGGGCCAGTGACAGGGCATGGAATGGTCTGACCAGGTCAGCCTCTAAATAGGGATTCTCAGACTTTGGGAGCTTCTCAGACTTTAGGAGCACCCTGCCTCCCTGCCCCGCCTCACCCCATTCATTCTGGACCAGGCCCCACCCCAAATTGGTGGAATGTTGTGTGAGCTGAGAATAGTCATTGCTGGGGTCAAGGAAGGGAGGGTCGCCAGGGACTAATTGCCCTAAATAAATGAGCAATTAAGGCTGTTACAGGAAGTACCCAGGCCCCCCCCTCCACCCACCACTCCAAAGACCGCACTGGCAACCACTGCTGGCTCTGCCCCAGGGAAGGCTGAGCCACTTGGTTGGCCCACGTGGTTGTCATTCAAACAGTGGAGGGTGGAAAGGGCGTGGCTTCGCTCCAGGAAAGCGGAAAGGGTCAAGAAGACTGCACTGAAGGGAAAGACGCAGAGGGATGACTGGGGTGACCTCTGGCTGAGGATTCTGGGTAATTCGTCCCAGTCAGTGAGGAGGAGAGGAAGAACCTGGAGCACACTCCTGAACTGCAGCCTGCAGCACAGCTACCTCTGTGCTAGGGGCTGGGGGCGGTCACCAGGAGAAGTAAACCTTGCCAGGTCCCCATCTCCTTTCAGCACCCCGGCCCCTCCCCCTACACTTCCTGTAATGGCGTCTCCAATGGGGAGGCCATTAGTCCTGCTCAGGGCAGCGCCTAAGTACTGTGGCTGATAAATATAACATGAGCCCATCGATTAGAATCCTCTAGTCCTGCAGCAACTCAGCTCCCTAATGGCTCCCCCTCCCCTCCACACACTGACTACCCCCCCATCCCCCCCACCCTCCCACCCCCGCCGGGGCAGCTTTTCTTGCTTACTTGGGGCTATGAGGCAGTCCTGGCTAGAGGAGCAGAGCGAGGGGATGGTGGAAACACCCAGGGCTCAGCCGGAGGCTATTTGGAGACAGGCCGAGCCAGTCTGGGCAAGACTGGGCCCTATAAGGCGGCCTGGAAGCCCCTCTGTCAGTTGAGGGAGCGAGGGAAGGAGCAGCCCTGGCCAAGCGCACAGGACATGGAGTGCACAAGGCAGAGCCCCCCCCCCCAACTTCGCGCCCCAAGGGGACAGCACAGATCCTACCTTTGGGGCTCTCCTGGTGACTTTTAAAAGAAGTCTGCAGTGAAACCAACTTAGACCCTGTCACCATGCCGTCTCCTTCCGCGGCATCTCTCAGCCACCGCCTCCCCCCAGCACACCTGCCCCAGCCCAGCAGAGCTGGCGCCTCCCTGTCTCCCCAGCCCTGAAGTCCCTGCCTTCATTTCACCCATCCTGAGGATATCCACACTCCCTGGTCAGACTGGGAGCCCTTAGCTCAGGGGCTGTGTCTCCCCCCTAATCCTGGGGCCCCCTGAGCAGTAGGGACAGTCTGTCTTCTCTGGGGGGAGGGAGGGGTGCTCGAAGTCCTGAGCTCCCTCCCCAAACCCTCAAATCCAATCTGGGAACTCATGGAGTGGGGTGTGCCATCCATAAGGTAATCAGACCAATTTGCTCTTTGGACTGTGATAAGCATCAGTACTGGGAGCTGAGATAGCAGAGCCCAGGCTCCACACACCTCCCCCCCAACCCCGAGACCCCTCAAGGCTCTGGCCAGCTGCTCCAAGACGTTGGAAAGGCCTTGGCAAGAGGTGCAGGAACAGCTCCTGCCTGGGCGCCAGAGGTGGGCGAATGGGTGGCGGCCCAGGCCTGAAGGGGCTGTGGTTTTGCAGAACTATGTCTCTGGGCAGAGGCTGCCCACAGAATCCTCTAACAGGAAGGCTGAGCCAGGAAGTTAATCCTTAATGTGCCTCTGGCCTCGCTGCTGTGCAAATTCACCACTTAAACACTCCAGGCCGGTGGGGATGAGCCACAGAGCCCGCACTCCTCAGGGTGGGGTTCGGTACCAAGCTGAGTACCAGGGATGCTGTATGTGGTACAGGGGTGCTTGGTTGCCTGAGCGGCTTTGTCTAAGCAGAGTGGCTGTGCACGAGGCCGGGGCTGGGGCTGGCCCTGCCCTCCATGAGGTGAACAGCTGGGTCCCCCAACCCCACCTCTGTGCCCGTCCAAAGCCTCTGGTAGGCAGAAATGTGTTTTTATGGGTTGGGAGGGTGGGCACCATTGTACTTTCTGACATATCTAGTTGCAGCTGTAGAGATGGTGGCTAGGCTGCAAGAGGAACTTCCTCCTGTGTGTTGAGTGGAAACCACAGAAAGCATCCTTTAGGGAAGTGAAAGATTCCTCTCTGAAGAAGTTTCTGGAAGGGAAATTGACTCTGGGAGAAATGGATGAAGGATGGTAAGGGGATGGGCAAGCAGGCTGTGCTTCTAAGGTATCTGAGCTCAGGCTGCCATAACAAAATACCACAGACGGGGTGGCTTAAAGCAACAGAAATATATTTTCTCACAGTTCTGGAGGCTACAAGTCCAAGAGCAAGGTTCTGGCCATTTCAGTTTCTAGTAAGAGCTCTCTTCCTGGCTTGCAGATGGCTTTTCCTTCCCTGTGTATGTGCACGGGGGGCATACTGGGGACGAGCTATCTGGTGTCTCTTTTCACAGGGGCACTAATCCTATGGGATCAAGGCCCCACCCTTGTGAACTTGTTTAACCTTGATTCCCTCCTTATAAGCTAAGTATAGATATCTCCAAGTACAGTCACGTTAGGGATTAGGGCTTCAACATATGAATGGGGAGGGCACCCTTCAGTCCATAGCACAAGGTGAAGACCTTTTCCCCCTTTTCCCCCACATTACATTACACCCTCATTTTTGAAAATACAATAGCTCAGATTTCTGCTTTCGACTTGACAAGCTGATGATCTCCCACCTATCCACTCTATCTCCCATGCTCTGTCTCCCCACCCCTACTCCCTCCTTTCCCAGCCTCCTCTTCTCCAGCTCTTTGCAGCCTGGGCCTGGGGCAGGGCCACAGAGAGCCTGTTCCCTCAATAGCCTGAATTCAGCCCCCAGCCCAGGCTATATTTAACTTTTTGCCTCAAACACTGGACAAAGCCACTTTCCGAGGGGCTGGTGGGGACAGAGTTGAGAGGGGGCTGCCCTTCCTGCCCCTTCCCCTTCCTGAAATGGATACCCCTCAGTTGCCCTTCTGGGGTTACTAAGAATGCTGTTCATGGGGCCATGGGCTAGGAGTCTGTGTGGCTTGCATGCTATTTCTAGATTATCCACTGGGAAGGGAGTTCTGAATCCCCTGCCCCAGCCTGAATGGGCATATTCTGGAGCAGTTTTTCTTTCATGTCCTTACTGTGCATCAGGATCAGTTAGGGAGCTTTATTTTTTTTTTAAGATTTTATTTATTTATTTGACAGAGAGAGCGAAAGAGCACAAGCAGAGGGAGCAGCAGAAGGAGAGGAAGAAGCAGGCCCCTTTCCGAGCAGGGAGCCTGATGCGGGACTCGATCCCAGGACCCTGGGATCATGACGTGAGCCGAAGGCAGATGCTTAACCATCTGAGCCACCCAGGCACCCCAGTTAGGGAGCTTTAAAACTGTAGATGCCCAGGCTCTACCCCTAAAAATCCTGATTTAATTGGTCTGGGGTGAGGCCCTGGTATCCTTTTTTTTTTTTTTTTCCTTTCTTTCTTTTTGTAATCTCCCCCAGGCGACTATAATGTGCAGGCTGGATGGTGAGCTACTGTTCTAGATCCTTGCCACTCAAAATGTGGTTCCTGGGTCAACGGCATCAGCATCAGGTGATCAGCATCACAGGGAAGGGGGAATTTCATTAGAAATGAAAATTCTCAGGTCCCATTCCAGCCTGCTGAATCAGAATCTGCATTTTAACGAGATGCCCTGGGAATTCCAATGCCAGCTGAAGTTTGTGAGTCACTGTTCTAGAACCTTCCACAGTAGCAAGCAAGACTCCAGGTCTGTACTTCCAAGTTGTTTGGGTAGCAAAAGATTCTATGAGGCTACAGAAGCAAGAGGTGCTCACCATCCCATCTCTGCTTTATTCTTAGGAGAAGATTCTGGTTTCTTGAGATTCATTCCCTGTGGAGGGATGGCTGGGTACACCTCTCTCCTTCGCTCCCCTACATGTCCTCATCCTCACATACGCACACACACACATCCCAGATCACAGTTCGTATCGCCAAGGTAGACAGGATCTCTGCTACCCGCAGGCCACACACAGACAGGTCCGGGAATGTGTCTCAAGTCTTATGGCTAAACTCTGTTCCTATCAGGAGCAACTTTTGGTGCTCAGCTCTCATTTCCACCAAAGAGCTGTCCATTTGCTTCTTCGGCATCAACAACAGTCTTCCCTATTTCTCCTGTACGAAATCCCCAGGGTCCCCAATCATCAGAAATTCTTTCTCATGTCAAACCTAAATCTTAGGATCTGCTTCACGGAGAGCGTCTTATATATAATTCAGTCCTTGCCTTTACTTAAAGCCCTTCACTGGTTTTCCCTTGTCTATAAGAGTCCTTGGAGGGGCATCAAGGCCCAGCAGGATCTCAGAGGGGTTGCCCCCGTATAAAGCCTCCCCTCCTGCTGCTATCCTTACCCCACAACTAACACTAGAGCCAGACCCAGCACCTTCTGGGCTGCAAAACACACACTTCTCCCCTGATGTCGCTTCCTCTGCACCAGAGCACTTCCCATTTGCTGTTCCCTAGCTAGGATGGCTTTTATCTCCTCTTTGCCTAGCTTCCTTGGCAAGCTCCTGTTTATCCTTCAAGGCTCAAATAAGGTCACCTCCTCCAGGAAGCCCTCCTTAATCATCCAGCACCATAAATGTGTCCAAAGCTGTTTGTATGGGCTCTCCCAGTACCTATTACACTGTGTCTGTCCATGTCTGCCTCTTCTACCAGTCTCTTCCAGGAAGAGGCAGCCCACTGATCTTTGTGACTTTGGCACCCTAGCCAAGCCCCTGGCAAGGAGAAGAAGTAACACCACCAGCTAACATTTTCTGAGCGCTCATCCTGTACTAAGCACCATCCGAGCCACTTCCTGTGTCATATATCCTACAGTATTCATAACAACCCTACTTTTATCATTGCTGCTTTTGTCTGTTTTAATGTGTCAGGCGCACTGCTAAGTAGTTTTTTCACGTGTGTATGATGGTTAATTTTATGTGTCAACTTGGCTGGGCCACAATGCCCAGAATATTTGGCCAAACATTATTCTGGATGCATTGTGGAAGGTATTTTTTTAGATGCGATTTAACATTGAAATCCATAGGCTTGGGCGCCTGGGTGGCTCAGTTGGTTAAGCGACTGCCTTCGGCTCAGGTCATGATCCTGGAGTCCGGGGATCGAGTCCCACATCGGGCTCCCTGCTCAGCAGGGAGTCTGCTTCTCCCTCTGACCCTCTTCCCTCTCGTGCTCTCTATCTCTCATTCTCTCTCTCTCAAATAAATAAATAAAATCTTAAAAAAAAAAATCCATAGGCTTTAGGTAAAACAGTTATCCTCCATAATGTGGGTGGGCCTCATCTAGTTAGTTGAAGACCTTAATAGAACAAAGACCGACTTCCCCTGAGCAAGAAGGACTTCTGTCAGCAAACAGCCTTTGGACTTGAACGGCAAGTCCTCCCTGGGTCTCCAGCCTGCCAGCTTACCCTGCAGATTTTAGATTTACCAATTCCTTAACACAAATCTCAATCTCCATCCTTCTGTGCCACACACACACACACACACACACACACACACACAGAGTTCTGTTTCTCTGGCGAACCCTGACTAGCACAATGTGTCAGATAGTACTCCAACAACTCTATTAGGTAAATACTATTGATATTCTAGATTTCCTAAGAGACTTTTTAAAACTCAAGGTCACAAAGTTTCAATTTAGGTCTATCTACATCCAAAGCCTAAATTTTGGCTGCTGTACTATGTTGCAAAGTAATAAGTATGTATATGAACATATGTGTACATGTGTATGTGTGTTCACGTGTGTGTGTGTGTGTGTGTGTGTGTGTGTGTGTGTTGGGAGGGTATTTTATTAATGCAGAATCTGAGGCTCAGAGACATGAAGCAACTTGCTCAAGATCACACAGTGAATCATGGCAGAGATTTGAACTCAGCCTGTCAGGCTCCAGAGCTCATGTTCTTTACCACGGTACGCTACAGAGCTCATTCGATGGATGATGGAATTAATGAATGAACAGCTTAATTACCCCTAGGCAGGAATTGCCTAGAATGACCTCTTCATCAATACATTGTTCTTTATTGGTATCAATCCCATCTTTCTGTTCTCCTTGTTACCTTCATTAGCAAGAATCCTTTGTAGGAACCACGCGGCTATGGGTCCTGACACAGTTGGCCTGTTGCAGAGATTAGGACATCATTCCCCGGGGCTTCTGCTTCAAGATGAATGAATCTCAGGGGGCAGACAGCTTGGGTCCAGATCCCAGCTCTGCCACTTCCTATTTGTATGACCTTGTGCAAGTTGCTTCATATCCCTAAGCTTTGGTTTTATATAGTGGAGATAATCATACTACCTATCTCCCGGGACCATCAGAGGATTAAATGAAGTAATGCACAGAAGGCCTGGTGCATAGGAACAGCTCGGTAAATGTCAGCTAGCGAGCTGGAGCCCCAGGGGAGACGGTGCTATTAGGGGAAGGTGGACTTCCTGGTTCAGACTTCTCTTCACCCTGCCCGAGGGTAAGGAACGGGGCTATCTGGACACTGACCTTGATGAGGGAGGAGGGCTTTCACACGTTATGGAATTCCTTTGCTAAAACTGAGTAGAGCCTAGGGAAGCCAACCCCTTGATTACTCTGGGAAGACCTGAGGGGGAGAGGAGAACTTTGAGAATGATGGAGATGGTGTCCAAGAGATGGTCCAGAGGCTGAGGATTGGGAATGCAGGGAAGGAGGCCAGGACCCCCGGATGGCCGCCTGCCCCGTCTCCACCTCCCCGCCACAGCACTGTGGGTGCTCTGTTCCAACCTGGAGGTGACCCCTGCCACATGCCAGCCTCTTGTCTTCCTCCTTGGCCCTGGGACAGATCCTTGTTGGCCCCATTCCCTGGTGGGCGCCAAGAGGACAGAGAGCAGGAAGAGGGGAACTTTGTCCAAGCCCCCAGCAACAACCACTCCTCGGGTCAGGGCCAGGCCGAGGGGCCAGTGTGCAGCCCCCTCCCTTCGTCCTTGCCTGCCCCTTGAGGAATGTGTCCTCTGAGGCTCACCAGCTTGGCGGTCAGCTCCATTTCACAGAGGGGGCTGTGTCCTGCTACCCGTCCCCTCTGAAGCCCCCATTGTCAGGCTGGGGGGGTTGGGGGCAGGCCGGGGCCATGTCTCAAAGGCCTAATGTTCTCAGAGGTGGGAAGGCCGAGGGGTCTCCCGGAAGGACTAGGCCATGGGACACCTGGCTCTTCTCTGCTCTCTGCCTGGAGCCTGGGCTGGCTGCGGAATGAAGGCTTCCCAGGAAGTGGGACAGATATCGGGGCATCCTCCGCCCTTGACCGCCCTGTGCGAAGTTGTTCCCTGGGCCTGGCAGAGAGGCTAGAGAGAATTTTAAAAAACACAAAAACAAGCAGACGGTTAAAATAATACAAGCTCATTTCGTAAAGTCCCACTGAGAGCCGGGCACCATGCTATGGGTGTTAGAACCATCACAGCCCACGGTGAAGTGGATGCCATCATGCTCATCCTCCCGATATTGCAGGTGAGCAAACGAGGCACAGACAGGTTAGGGAGGCGTCCAGGTTTACACAGGCAGTAAGGGGCGGAGCCAGCCGGACCCAGGCAGCGTAGTGGCAGAGCCCATGTCCGCAATGACTCTGAGAGCCAGGGATGGAAGAACACTTCTGGGAAAAGACTAAGAAGGATGAGGCCCATTTACCCCCCTCAGCAGTTCCCAAGGCACCTCCAAGGACCCCGCAGCTCTTCAGATCACAGCAGAGAACGCTGTTCTAAATCTTTTCCCAGGATCCTGCCTTTGGTGTGGTCTCCAATCCATGGCTTTTAGACTGCTTTGGTCTGGGTCCCTCTTAGGGACCAAGGACAATGGGCCCATCTGCCTCCACTGCAGCTGCACCAGCTTCTACCAAAGGCCCCTCCAGGCTGGGTGGAAAGCTCTAGCGCATTTTTTTTTTCCTGGGGCATGAAGCCAGCACTGCTGGAGGAAATAAAGGCCTTCAAGGAGAGCACAAGATGTCACTGATGGTTTCGATAAAAGTGCCAGGACTCACTCATCGAACCACGTGTGGTCCTTTTCACAGCAATCTTCCTGGTAGCCCCCCACCATTTGGGGGAGCTCCTGTTTACAGCTAGCCCCTCAGGCCTCTGGCTCTCCTGGACAAAGGGAAAGCTTCCTGCTTATGTGGGGTGAACTTGAGTTTGAGGGACAACCAGGAGCCACTTGGGGCCAGGGTGGCGAGCAAGAGGTGCCTCCTGCATTCAGGCGGGCCAGCATCATGCAGCACACAGCCCCAGGGCGGGCACTTACTTACCTAGGGCGTGGTGCCAGGCTCGGGTGGCAGACGGGGTGGCCCAAAGAGGACCAAGGGATCCGGGACACCCACCATTCAGTGCGAAGGGAAGGACCCATCCTGAGCAGTCCAGGGCAATGTGGACAACAGGTGTGGGGCCTCGTGCAGGGCAGGCCTTCCCCATCTAGGGAACTCCGGGGTCGGGGCAGGGGGCGGAGAAGTGCTGCCATGAGGTTCGAAATCAAGGACATTTGACAGCAAGGACACTTGACAGATTATCTCCAATGTGTGGAGAAGGCTTACAAAATCCAGGATGACCTCCTGGAAGCAGGAGGCTTTGCCCTGGGCTTAAAAAGATGAGCAGGATGTGGATAGGGTTGAACAGGGAAAGGATTCCAGGTGGAGGCGGCAAGCTGGTTGGTGCTATTTTGATTAAGATACATTAATCAAGGGGCGCTTGGGTGGCTCAGGTCATGATCCCAGGGTCCTGGAATCGGGCCCCGCATCGGGCTCCCTGCTCGGCAGGAAGCCTGCTTCTCCCTCTCCCACTCCCCCTGCTTGGGTTCCCTCTCTCGCTGTCTCTCTCTGTCAAATAAATAAATAAAATCTTTAAAAAAAAAAAAAAAAAGATACATTAATCAATGAAACAAACCCTAGCCCAGAATAGTTGTCAAAGGAGGGTGGGAGGTACTCGAAAGTCAACTTGAAATTTCTGGCTGAGCAGTTAGGCCCGAATCTGCATCCAGCCTGGGTCATTCACTAGCTGTGTGGCCTGGGGCAAGTGGCTTCAGTTCTCCCAGCCGCAACTTAGTCATCCCCAAAATGAAGATAGTAATAGTGGCTTCCTCCTGGAATTATTAGAGCATGAAACAAGGTAAACTGAGAAGTGGGCACTCGGTGACTGGCCCGTGATAGGGGCCCAGCCAGTGCCAGTTCTCATGAAAATGGCATCATCTTAAAAGTCTCCAAAATGATTGTAAGGGTTGGTTCTCAAAAAGAGGTCCCCAAGTGGGGCACCTGGGTGGCTCAGATGGTTAAGCGTCTGCCTTCGGCTCAGGTCATGTCCTGGGATCGAGTCCCACGTCGGGGCTCCCACTCCCCGGCTCAGCGGGGAGTCTGCTTCTCCCTCTCCCTCTGCTTGTGCTTTCTCTCTGTCTCTCTCTCTCTCAGAATGAATAAATAAAATCTTAAAAGAAAAAAAAAAAAGAGGTCCCCAAGTGATTCTGAGTCACGGAAAACATCCGAGATTCGTCTCGCCCTGCTCCCCAACAGGGCTACTGAAGAGGATGACCCCTTTGTGGGTCATCGTACCACAGGGTCCCCAGCGATGACTCCTGCTTCTAATCCATCCAAAAGTCCCGTGGGGCCTTCCAAAACAACTCTCCACTCCTCCCCTCCTCTCTACTCCAGCGCCAAAGCAGTGGTGTCCTCCCTGTCCTTGTCTCTCCTCTCACCAAACTGTGGTCCCACAGTGACCCCTCAGAGCAAATCAGCTCATGCCTCTCCCCAGCTCCCCACCCCGGAGCAGAGCAGGGGAGGGCTGTAGAAACCTCCCCCGGGGCTGGCATGGATGCCGGCAGCCCGGATAGAGCCCAGGCGGTGGTGTTGGCACAGCTCCCCGGCCAGAGATGAGGGTGAGACAAACAGCAATTAGCCCAAGCACAGGCTGGGCTCTCAAGGCTAATTACCAATTAGATGGGGCTGGGCGATTAGCGACATGAAAGAGACAGTCAGCAAATAGTCACTGGTGTGGCAGAGCGGAAGGGGCTGGGGGGGGGTGTCTCTGTTCCTGCCAGCAGGCCTGGGCTCCTAGTGGATAGTGCAGTCCTGGTATGGGGGGCAGGTTCCCAGCGAGGGGGGGGGGGGGGGGCTGAGCCCCTGGGCACACCGGGGCAGATCTACCTTCTTCTTCTGGATTTCCAGGATCATCCTCAGGGTGGGGCTCGCGGCATGGGTTCCTCGCTTGTGTCAGGATGATGGGTGACGAGTCCCCCTGACACCCTTGCCCAGGTGAGCCCAGGAGGACCTCAGAGCAGTTAGGTGCCAGACGCCCAGTGGGATGCTTTTGTGTCTGGAGCTTTGCCTGGCACTGCAGCAGGGCTGAAGGAGGGACGGGTGCACAGAGAGCTTCCTCCCTCCCCATCTCTTGGCTGCACATTCTTCACTCTCGGGCTCCATCCCCGCACCCCACCCCCCCCCCCCCCCCCCCCCCCCATCCCTTCCCTTCCCTCTGCTCAGTTTTTCTTCTTTCTTTCCTTCCCCTCCCTCTCATCTCCTCTGTCTCTGGTGCTCACCTCACCGGCTTTCTGTCTCCTTCTCTGGTTTTCTTTGCGCCTTGCTCTTCCCTCCCTCCCTCCCTGAACTCCACACTCCATGGTCCCTGCCTCACTTAGGGTGGGGCCCCCGCCACCACAGGAAGAGCTGAGATCCGAAGTCCAGTGACTTCCTGACAACCAAGGCCTGGCCACTCTGGGGTGAGCCGTCCCTGAGGGGGAGAAGGTGGGAATGGGGAATGGGCCCCTCATTTCAGGAGGCTTTCAGGGGAAAGAGTAATTTGTGTGAATGATCCTGCAGGTGGATCGGAGAACCCCACATCATCCAGATCCAGGGCCCAAATCAAGTTCAACCCAAATCAATTAAAGCGAGTGTTTGGTTCCTAGACTGCCCCTGGTCATTCACTTCTCTCTACTCCCTGGTCGGCTTGAAGCAGATGGTCCCACCTGCTGAAATTCTGGTGGTCAAATCTCCCCACCTTACAAATGCCCAGATGAGCCTCTGCAGCCTGGGTCCTCATGGTGGTGGTGGTGGTGGTGATAGGTGCAGTGTGTGTTGGGGGAGGGGGGTGGCTGGGGGCTTGGGCCCAGGCAGACCAATGTAACCTGTCTCGGCACCATCTACGGGGTCCAGATTGCAGACAAGACCCTCTGGGGCCTGCAGAGATGAGAAGGAAGGAATGTTGTTCTCCTAGAGAGGGGTCTCAGAGTTGGGGTTGGCAGAAGGGAGGAATTCAGTGATCAAAGAGAATTCAGTGAGACAGGGTGGTTCCATAAGGCGAGGAGCTCAGTGAGGGGAGAGAATTTCAGTAGGGGAGGGAGTTCTGGAGGAAGAGGAGGGCTCAGATCTGGAAACACGCTCAGGAATGCAGACCTGGCCAAAAGACCTGGTTTGCCAACCTCCGTTTACCTTGGCAGCCCCCACCGGAGACACAGCCTGCGCAGGAGATCAGAGCACCCGGGGCTCTCATCCCGCGTGTGGGCCGGGCTCCCGGTGCGGCCCCTGCCCCCAAGTGACAGGGGCCACCACCCTGTTTCCCCTTGCGGGCTCTCTGTCCAAAGCCCCGGAAGGAGGGGCTATTCTCCCTCACTAGCTCTAGGAAGGAAAGAGCGGAGCGCCTGCCAGCAGGAACGAGAAGAGAGCCGGGGAGGACCTGGCACCGGTTTCGGGCTGCCCCGCGGGCAGGTGTGGGCGCGCGCCTGCGCACTGGGGAGTGGCTGGGCCTCTGCGAGGTTGGCCACGTGTGTCTGGGCGTGTGGTTCCGGCTGTGCGGTGGTGCGCACCACCCCCTTCCCCAGCAAGCAGCCGGCCGATTTTCCCTGTCTCCCTCCTGCTGTGGTCAGAAAGCCAGTGACCAGCCCAGTGGTCAACCGACATCTCTGGGCTCTGAACTCACCCCTCAGCTATGCCCCCAGGACAATGGGGCTCTTTCTGCACAGATGGGCACGAGGGACCCTGTCATAGACTTGTGACCTGAGGGACAGAACTGCCCCAGGGTCCACCCCAGTCTTGGTCACACTTGTGGACACTGACTGGCCTAGAGCCAGAGTAGACCAAAGAGAAAGAGAGGTTCTCCTTCCCGCCTGTCTCAGGAAGGCTTCCTGGAGGAGGAGGCCAGTGCTCTCCCCAAGCTCCCTGATATATCCTGGCTCTAGTGTTCTGGTTGGCACGCATGCGTGGGGTCCCCTCAATGCAGTCAGGAGCCTGAACTGGCACCTGACCTGGAGCTGCCCTGTGTCCCAGAGGGCCAACACTCCAGTGCCTGCCGGTCAACCCCAAGTGGAATGCTGGAAGGTTCAGCTAGAGGAAAAATTCACAGAGCCAGGTCTGACAGAAGAGAGAGGGCCCTGCCCTGCCCGGAGATAGCTGAGCTGGGGGGAAGGAGATGTATCCACAGCCTCCCTGGGAGCCTTATTCTAATGAGATTCAGTTCCTGTTCCCTTCCTTGCTAAGTCTCCTCCCGCTCTGAGAGCACCCCCTCACTGAAGGAAGGGTCAGTCTGATGGGGGGTTGGTTTGCACGCTGGGGGGAGCGCACACCCCCTACCCCTCCTACACAGCCCCCCCAACAGAGACCAAGGCAACCTGGTGAACAGCCTTTGAGGGGGAGGGACAGATGAGGAAAGGGCCCATCCCCTGAAGAGAAGACTGGGTGGGCTTCCTGGAGCAGGGGAGGGTGGAGCTGGGCGGGGACCTCGGGCAGGGACTGTCTGGGCCTGGGGACATACCTAGTAAGGGCTCAAAGGAGGGCAAGGGTGCAGGGAAGAGTTTCTGGGGTGATCTCCTTCCCATTGTCTGGAGCCCCTCAAACCCTGGCCCAGAGAGGCCAATCTCCGCCCCCAGGTAGCACAACTCAGGAGGAGGAAGGGAACAAGAATTTAGCCCAGGTTTCTGACTCCACACCAAAGCCCTTTCCCTTCCTCTTCCCCCTTCCCTTGCAGCCCACACCCCCGGGGGCAGCCCGGAGAGATCAGTGGGGGGCAGGAAGCGAGGTTCCCCTGGGCCTGGACAGCTGTTCTACGCAGCTGCTGGGGGCTCTGGGGGCTGCAGTGGATTTGATTTGATTCAGGCCCCAAAATAGCCCTCATAGCAGGAAGCAGCCCCCCTTCCACAGCCCCTCCAGGACTCTGCATCCGGGGGCTGAACTGACACCTTAGAGGTTCTGCTCCCTCCTCCTCCCCTGCACTCACCCCCTTGTCTGCGGACCCACTCCCTTCAACCCCTTTAGCTCACAGCCATTCTCCTCCCGCTTCCCCTCCTCCAGGAAGCCCGCCCTGGTCACCCCTTCCCCCCCCCCAACACACGGGGTCTGTTGCAGTCCTTTGCCCACACACGATCCTGCCCCTCCCCCACTCCAGCCCCGCTCTTGGGGAGGGTGGGACGCTGGGGGTGGGGGGGCAGTCTAGGGCTCGGGGCCTGTGGCCAGGCACGGGCGGGTTGCGGAGGGCACACAAAGACGCGGGCTGCCCTGGCCTTTGATGAGTAATCGCTGTTCCCTGGAGCCACGATTCCACTCGGCCGCCTAGGCCCCCTGCCCCCGCCCCCCTCCAACTCCTCAAATAAGACTCGTTTTTGTTCAGAGGACACAATGCGAGAAAATGTCACCCAGGGGGCGTGCCCCCTGGCCCCAGCCCTGACAACCGGAGCTCTTAATCACCCGGCCTCCTTCCTCCCCAGCTTCCCTCTCCAGCAGCTGGCTGAGCTGGGGGAGGGGGTGAGACTAAGGGTAGGGGGACAGCTACCACCTTCTGGGCCTGAGGCTTCTTCCAGCTTGAAAGTCTAAGGCCTACATGTTTCCCCCACCCTGGGGTGCAGCCTCGGTACCATCCCCTCACAAGGGTTCGGTTCTTAGCTCTTCGCTCTCCGTCAAAACCTGCCAAGGTCCCTGAAGCAGGAGAGATGAGAGGAGGCTCTGAAATGCACTAAAAGCTGTAGAAGGGGGTGCCCCCGGGGAACTAGGCCAACACGTTGATAAGTACAGCAAAGAAAGTAAGAGTATGGAAACAAGTGATGGTTGGGAGGGGGGCAGAAGTCATCTCTCCAGCAAGGCCCAGCAAGACCCTGGCAAGGCCTCAGCAAGGCAAGAGCCTTCCGTGCAAAGGACCTGCGGTCTGTGGTCATGTTTGAGTGGTTTGGAGGGACAAACCTTCCCCCTCCGTTATCTCCAGAAGCATCCCTCTTCGCCTGCTCCATAAAAATGCAGTCTAAATAAAAACAGTGCGCTTGCTATGCACACAGCTTCTAGACAAGTTCCCCAACCCCCCTTCTAACCAAATGACTGCCCCCCCAAGCCCTTCTATATAGAAATTCCGGAATCTTCGTTGCTTAGATATTTTTCTTTCTTGATCCCCACATCTCATACACCGGCCAAGCTGGTCTGCTCTCCCTCCAAAACCTATGCCCACCTACCCACTTTCTCTCTCTCCACTGCCACCCCTCCCCCTCACCTCATCTCTCATTTGTGCCTCTTCAGCAGCCTCTGACTGGTCTCCCAACCGCACTTTGCCCCCTACCACGCATTCTCCACAGAGCAGACACAGCGATCTTTACAAAATGAAAATCATATTATGTCACTCCCTGGCTTAAAAGCCTCCGAAGACTTCTCATTACTTCAAGAATGCAACTCTAGCTCTCCCGCAGGTAGAAGTAGGCAGAACGGAAGATCCGCACGAGATACGCGTTTGGGGGTTCTCACTGTGTGCGAAGGGAGAGACCAAGAACATGGTCAGGTGGCACTGGAAATGACAAGGGTGATGACCCCACCTCACCCTCCGAGGAGTATGAGCTCATGGATTAAATTTGTGTACCTGAGATCCAGTAAAGAAAAAACAGTCCAAACTCCTTATTTTGGTCTGCAAGGCCACGGCTGGTCTGGTCTGCCCCATCTTCCCCACGCATCCCCTGCCACTCTGGCCTTTCCCTGACCCCCCCACTGGAGTGGGCTCCAGCAGAGAAAGAGGGAAGATTTCAACCCAGCATGCAGTTTCCCAGGCTATTCATTCAAACTCCAGCGTTGGATCCTACCACCCATCAAGCACCGATCAGATATGGAGATAGGATCTCATTAGGGGCTTACAGCCTAGCAGGGGAGATAATAGGGACATAGAGAAGTGTGATGGGGTGCTTGGGAAAGGCTTCACGGCCCTGAGCTCTGTCTTCAAGAAGTCCAAGTTCACCAAACAAAACTCAGGGTCAGAATTCTTGGATGAGGGGACGATGTCTGCAAGGGCAATGACCCTGAACGAACATGGGCTGATCGGGGGGATGGGGAAGAGGGTGGGATGGATGGACTAAGGAGCATGCTGGGAGATGAGCTTGGACCAGGAAACAAGGGTCTGACCATGAATGCACTTGGAAGCCTCATTAGGACTTCGGATTTATCTTTCGGCCACAAAGCTACAGCCAAGATTTTGAAGCAGAGATGGGCGTAATCTGATTTGTGTTTTAGAGAGAGCTCTCTGGCAGCAGCACACATGGGTGATAGATTGGAGAGAGGACAGACTGGAGTCAGAGAGACCAACTGGTTCCGGAAAGAAATGATGCAGGCCTGAACTGGGGCAGGAGCAGCCAGAGAGCGTGGGCACATCCAAGGTAAGGGTGTCTGGACTTTTGGTCACGTGATGGGCAAGGGGGGAGTGTCAGATGGAAGGGATTGATGTTAACACCCAGACCTCGGTCTTGGCTCCCTGGGAGGGTGCTGGAGCCACTTCTGACACAGACAGCCCAAGCAAAAGAGCAGTCTGGAGTCAGGGTGTGTGTTAGGGTGCAGGTACCTGAGAGATGTGCAGGCAGAGAGCCTGCTTAAGAGCTGGGGACCCCGTCTGTACTTGGGAATGAACTGTGGATTGAGAGGCCCGGGTGATGCCAAGAGTATTGATCTTGACAGAGGTCACCAGTCTCTCAGAGATTCTGCTTCTTACCCCTACACACAAAGGAATGTGTGGGCAAGGAGGGCAGAAAGGGGGACAGGGAGCTCAGCAGTGGGAAGGGCTGGTGTGCCCCTGCAGAAGTCAGTGAAGGGCGGGGGGAAAGGGGAGAGGCCAGTGCTGGGAAACTGCAAACTGCAGAATCCCCATGGCTATGGAATCCTTGCTTAGGACTGAAGCATGGGACCTCAGAGATCATCTCACAGATGGGGAAACTGAGGCTCAGATGAGTAGAGTGCCCTGGCTAAAACTGCCCCCCTAAATTGCTCATGCTCTGGGTTGGGAAGCTGTAGTGTAGATCGGTTTTGATTTATGCACAATCTGCCTATTTTCATAGAACCTGGAACCCCACTCCCCACTACAACCATGTGTATGACAGAGAAAGAGATAGCCCAGGGTCAAAGGAGAGGTGTTTGGGAGAGGCTTGGAGACCCTCAGATGCCATCCCTTCCCCATCCCTAGAGAGCACCATCCTGTAGTCCACTTGAGGACACTGGCTCCTCCTAGCGGCCATAAGGAGCACTGTTCCTGGTCCCAGGTCAGCTTGGAGTCCCAAGTCCCTGGAGTATAGGACTCAATTCCCTCTGATCAATCTCCAAAATGAGCCCAGCACCAGTTACCAGTCCCCGGTAGATACTCCACCTGCCGCTGTAGGAGACAGTCAATCTTGAGGCTTGACCCCAGCAAGACACTGTCTCCTCTAGGCCAGATTCCTGGGCCACGACGGATGTGTTTCCATGGCTGATGATGAGGGGCAGGATCCACATCCCACACTGTCATATCCAAATGCTTTCCGCCAGACTAAGAGCCCCTTGAGGGCAAGAACCGTGCTTACTTCACCTTTGTTTCCTTAGGGTTTGACCCAGAGCCTCACATGTACTGGGGCGCTCAACAAACTTCTGCCAGAACGAAAGCCCACGCCCACGCAGCCGTCCTGGGACTTGTGGACCCCCTCCCCCATCCACACACTCCCAGGATGGGGCCATCTACACCCCTGAACCTCTCCATTTCAGTTCATCATCAATCTCTCCCTTTTACGAAGGGGCCAGATTACGTTGCGAGGCAGGTGCCAGGTCCCTCCAAGCTTCAGTGGTGATGGAGAAGCGCTTCTAGAAGCTTTCTGTTGGGGCTTGTACCCGGCACCCATCCCTCCAGGTCCCAGCCTCCCCCTCTACCTCCTTCCCTGCCCCTCCAGCCCACCTCGGAGGGCAGAGGTGAGTAGGAGACCTCTGCAGGGCTTCCTCCGCCCTTCCCCCATCTGTTTCTTTTTCCATATGGTCTTTTAGAAGCGGAAGATTCTTGCCTATTCAAGAGCCTGGGGCTGGAGAGGGGGTGCAATCTGCATGACTCTCCGCAGCCCGCAGCTTTTTCAGGCGAAAGGTTGGTTGTGTGTGGCATCTGAGGATGGTGAAAGCTTCTCTTCCTTCCTGGCTGTGACCGCACTCCTGAGGGAGCAAGGAAAGGGGGGCCTGTGTGAGGAGGGATGGGATGTGGTTATAACAGCAAGTGACATGTGCACAGGCATGGAGGTGATGTTGTGCACCACGTGAACGTGAGCGCTGTGTTCTCCGCGTCCATTTAGCAGAAGAGAAAACTGAGGCGAATGCCTCACTCAAGGTCACAGGGTCAGCAAGAGTGACGAAGTGGGGACCCAATCCAGACCTTCTGATTCTCAAGTTCAACCTTTCCCTACAACCAAGGTGCCTCCTTTACACCATCCATGACCTTTCACGTTTGGTTATGACCTCTGGCTTGGCAATGGGGCAAGAATGGAGTCAGGGGACTGGCTCAGACATGGATCCGTCCTTCCTCTCTCCCGCCATCCCTTTCCTTCCAACATATTCTGCCCTCTATGTTTCGGGCATTAGACCCTGAGAAGCCTGGAAGGCAAGAACTGTGCATCTGTGGTTCTCTCTGCACCCTGTACCAGTGCCAGGCCCAGCACCGCGTCCCGGGGCCGTAGCTGTGCTGGAGGAAGGGAGGAGCCCACACACAGTGACCGCTTCTCCTAGACCCTTTGCCAAGGAGGCCCCTGGGGACTTAAGCACAAGTTTGAGGTCCAGGCATGCTCAGAAGAGTGTCTCCCCCATTCTGTGTGTGTTAGGTGATGGGAGCAGGGGAGTAGCGTTACCAAAGTCCCCCGAGAACCGGAACCATGAAGAGGAATGGAATTTATAGAGGCTGCCATTGGGCCACTGCCAGAAACATAGTTCAAAGCAAGAAGCAACGAAGAAACAATGAAGAAGTCCTCCAATTTCCCTCCCGCCCCATCTTCTGCCAGTGCCTCCCATTGGCCTCACCCACCTGGAAGTAGCTGGCAAGTGAGTTGGGTTGATTCAGGCGAAAAAGATGGGCCTCCCCGCCTCCAGGGCAGGACAGAGAATGGGTCTGGGAATCGGGGGTTAAACCAAGATGGACCAGCACACTCATATGTGCATGGTATCCTCAGGGTCTAACACAGAGTCTCCTACACGGTGGGCATCTAGGAATGCTTGTTAAATGAATACAAAGAGGGAGGATGGGTGATAACACCCATCCAGTGAGGTGGTAGGAGAGGTAAATAATCACTCACATTAGCTGAGTGCCAGTGCTCCACTAGGGAAACCACGGCCTTGATGAACATGGTCTAACATCTGCCTGGACACGGAAGGTACTCACTAGGCGCCTTTTCTCCCCCTTTCCCCTCCTGAAGGATTCGGTTCCATCAAGCACATGCCTGGAGAGCACCTACCTTGAGCACAGCATGGTCTAAGCACAGGGGACTCAAAGATAAACCAACGTGGTCCTGGCCTCCAGGGGTTTCGGGGTCAGCAGGAAAGAAGTCAGGTGAGAGGAAGTTAAGGGACAGGGGACAGAGTCTGAGCGCCCCCATTCGTGGGATCTGGATGCTAGTGTCGAGGAAGGCCAAGCCACAGCGAGAAGAATGTATCCGGACAGGAAGGGACTGGGCCCCGCCCCATCACAGAGGCCCCCAGACCAGTCTCCTTGTGCCTCATTTCCCTCTTCACCTCCATCCCACCAGAAGTCACCCAATGTCACTCTAACTACCGTCCCTCCTACTGCCTGGCACACCTCCGTTGCCACCCACCCCACCGCCAACCCTCATCCCCTCCAGCCCCCTCAGCCTCCCCACGGGCCCCTCTGTGTTCCGGTCTATGACTGGCCACCCCGCTTCTATCTCCACCTCTGCCCAGAACACCCCACCCCTCCTGGCAGCCTCTCTAGCAGCCTTTTCCATGGAAGCCTGTCTTCTCTCAAACTGAACACCTTGGGGCTTGGAGGGCAAAGAAGAGTCCTCCTTGACTCTCATTCCTTTCTCCTCCTTCTTCCCGCCTTTAAAAATCCCAGATCCTTTAAAGCCCCCCCCCCCCCACCGGCCCCCGTGATCCATTTACTTTTCTCCCCACCTTGTTCCTAACTGTTCTTTGACCTCCTTCCCTGAATCTCATCCTGGCCAGAAACCAAACCCGCTCTGAAATTTTCAGAAACCACTTCCCAGCCAGTGCTTCCTGTCCTTCCGGCCGGCTGGCTTGCTCAGCCCCACCTGCGGCCACACTTGTGCAAACTCACTGAGACCTCCTGGTCAGGTACCACTGTCCCACCCCCCCATCAGCTCTTCCTGACTTCCCCCTTCTTGCCCAGCCTACATTCTAGGATTCTGGATTCATGCAATCCCTCAACCCATCCCCGCTTCCCCGCTTTCTGTTCTCATAACGCACCTGGCAAAACCCCAAGCCTGGATGCCATCTACCATACAGATTCTCCCCGCCTGGCCCCTGCGGGAGAGACTCACACCCCTGGCCAGAGTCACTTGTATTTAAGTTTGCAAGCCTCTTACGGGCTGCACTCGGCCTGACCGTCCTGCTGTGTCTCTCTGGCAGTCCTGCTTCCTTTCCACGGAAGAGCCCAGCCCTCTCACCTCTCCCCCAGCTCCCTACCCCTCCTGCTCCGCCCTCCTCTCAACTGAGGACCTTACCCCATACTTCACGGGGAAACCATCCGCCATGACTCTGCCATTTCCTGCCACCAAACCCTAAACCTCCTGCATTTGCCCTGTCCCTTCCTCCCCCTCGCCTCTTGCATGGCGACACCTCCACTTCCACTCCAACGCCCACCCCCCTCACCTCCCCAGAGACCCTGTTCCATCAGTGAACCACCCCGTCTTGAATCATCATTCTCACCACAGGCTAATTCCTACCCAGGATGGCGTGTCTCCCATGGGTAGGGAGACCCTATGCTCCCCCATCGTCCTCCAGCCCCTACCCCAAAGAATTTCGCTTCTCCCCTTTGCAAAGAATTGTTGACACACTCGAGTTCTACTTCCTCACATCCTATCGTCTATTTCTTCTTCCGTGCTTACAAAGAATGCTTAATGACACAATGATCACAAGAGAATATAATGCGAAAAAAAAGGCGAGACACAAAGGTGCATATTACTCTGACCCCGATTATTTATACATTAAAAATGAAGGAAAGACCAAAATTCTAACAGCGATTATTCAGTGAATGCTGAAGTTGGCGGTGATTTTTGTTTGCTTCTGTATCCTTTTCTCTTTTCCTATTTTCTACCGTGAACACATTTTCCATTTTCTAGTTCAAAAATTAAATATTATACAAAAGAGGAGACATCTCCCTCTAGCTAAAAGCCAGTTGTGTTTCTGGGGTTGGCTGGGTGGTTCAGTGGGTTAAGCATCCGACTTTGATTTTGGCTCTAAGGGTCTAAGGATCTAAGGGTCGAGATCGAATCCCATGTGGGGCTCTGCACTCAGTGGGGAGTCAGCTTGAGATTCTCTCCCTCTGCCCCTCCCCACCAAATAATAAACAAATCTTTTTTTTTAAGATTTTATTTATTTATTTGACAGAGACATAGCGAGAGAGGGAACACAAGCAGGGGGAGTGGGAGAGGGAGAAGCAGGCTTCCCGCTGAGCAGGGAGCCCGACGCGGGGCTCGATCCCAGGACCCTGGGATCATGACCTGAGCCGAAGGCAGCCGTCTAGCGACAGAGCCACCCAGGTGCCCCAAATAATAAACAAACCTTAAAAAAAGTCGGTTGTATTTCTGCCTAAGAAGAATAGGTGTCTTCTTTTGTTTTGTTTTGTTTTTAATTTTTTTAATAGAATAGATGTCTTCTTGTACTGCCTAATTATCATGGCCTTCATCCTCTCTAATTATTTGTAGCCATTCAGGGAGATAACTTTCGTTGTATGTTCTTGTAAATGCTTCCTCCTTTAAGCTATCTTCTTTCTTTTTTTAAGAATTTTATTTTTTATCAAAGATATATATGCACAAAGTTAACTCAAAGAGTTCCAGAGGGCTTAAAAAGACAAACAGAAGTCCCCACTCTTGCTCTTTTCACCCAAATTACTGCCCCCCAGAGACTAACGTTTGCAACTCTTTGATCTATTTCTCTTGGTATTTCCCTTTGTGTTTCTAAGTCACATGCTTATTCAACTACTTACTGAGTTTTCAGCTGTAAATATTACTTGCTGTCTTACTGTAATGGAAGATGGAGATTTAGCTCACCCACATACACATCATCTTTCCCTTCCCCCATCTTCCCCATAGAGCTGCCATCTCATATTTTATGAGATCATTAAGTGCTTACATTATAATGACTATGAAAATGTTATTCATAGCTGAGTCACATAGTATACTATGATACAATTTCCTATCTTAAATAACTCCACTTCCCCTGGAATTAAATTTGTCTCTCTTTTTTTAAAATGTGCTTATGGGGGCACCTGGCTGGTGCAGTAGGTGGAGCATGCTACTCTTGATCTCAGGGTTGTGAGTTTGAGCCCCACGTTGGGTGTAGAGATTACTTAAAAATGAAAACTCTTTAGGGGCACCTGGGTGGCTTAGTCGTTAGGTGTCTGCCTTCGGCTCGGGTCATGATCCCGGGGTCCTGGGATCCAGCCCTGCATCGAGCCCTGCATCGGGCTCCGTGCTCCACGGGAAGCCTGCCTCTCCCTCTCCCACTCCCCCTGCTTGTGTTCCCTCTCTGTGTCTCTGTCAAATAAAAAAATTAAAAAAAAAAACTCTTTAAAAAATAAATAAAATGTGCTTACTTTTCTATATACTTATTGCTAATTATTCCCCACATTCTCTCGCAGTAATTAAAATTGTCAGTATTTTCAAACAAAATTTTTTTTCTTTGCCATCTTGTTTCTTCCTGGAGCACTGTTTCCTTCTGCTCCCATCTGTTCTGGGTGCTTTCTAGGGTCCTCTAAGCCCCCTTTTGCCTCTCTCATGTTTGGATCACCTACTTCCTGAATCCTATGTCTTATCTTTAAATTTTTGCTCTCTTTTTTCTGCTGCAGCTCATCCTTAAGTAGCTTCCTGAGAAATAATGCATGGAAGGTAGGGACCTTGTATTCTAAAAATGTCTTGATTTTAACATCTCACTTGATCATTTGGCTGGGTATACAAAACTAGGTAGCAAAGCAGTTTCCCTTAGAATTTGAAAGCATTGCTTCTTTGTATCTAAATTCCAGTGGGGCTGGTAAGCTGTCCATGCCATCCTGACTAGTTCTTTCCTCTCTGTGAGCATTTAGAATCTTTTTGTCCTCATTGTTCCGAGAGTTCAGGATGATGAGTTTTGGCATCAGCCTTTCTCATTGTGCTCTACTTGGAATGATCTTTTAATCTGAAATTCATGTCCTTTAATTCATATTATTTATTTGATCACATCATCCTCTGTTTTCTCTGTTCTTATTTTCTGCAACTCCCATTTATCACATTCTTTTTTTTTATTAGATTTTTTAATTGTTATGTTAATCACCATATATTACATAATTTGTTTTGGTGTAGTGTTCCATGATTCATTGTTTGTTCATAACACCCAGTGCTCCATGCAGAATGTGCCCTCCTCAATACCCATCACCAGGCTAACCCATCCCCCCACCCTCCTCCCCTCCAGAAACCTCAGTTTGTTTTTCAGAGTCCATCATCTCTCCTGGTTCGTCATTTATCACATTCTTTTTGGTCTACGGTTTGTTTTTGTGTTCTACGTAAGAAACTTTCACCATGGTCATGAAGATTTTTTCTTGCTCTTCTTCTAGAAGTTGTATAGTTTTATTTTATTATCAATTTTTTTTTAGTAGGCTCTATGCCCAACATGGGGCTTGAACTCACAACCCCTAGATCAAGAGTAGCATGCTCTACTGAATGAGCTAGCCAGGCGTCCCAGTTTGATGGTTTTAGCTTTTATGTTTGGGTCTGTGATCCATTTCAGGTTAATGTTTGTGTATTGTGTAAGGGTCAAATACTTTTATTTTCCCCATACAGATATTCAGTTGCTCCAGTGCCGTTTTTGAAAAAACTATCTATTCGCCATTGAATAACTTTATTAGCTGTCAAAAATCAATCGACACAGATGTGTGGGTTTATTCCTGGATTTTCTCTTCTGTTCTGCTGAGAACCAATACCACACGTTCCAGATTATTGTAGTTTTATGGATGAGTGGACACTACCCTCCAAGTACACTAAACCTTTCAACCTTGTTCTCTTTTTCAAATTGTTTTTTTTTTTTAAGATTGTATTTATCTATTTGACAGAGAGACAGAAGAGCACAAGCAGAGGGAATGGCAGAGGGAGAGGGAGAAGCAGGCTCTGCACTGAGCAGGGAGCCCGATGCGGGACTCGATCCCAGGACCCCGGGACCACGACCCGAGCTGAAGGCAGACGCTTATCCATCTGAACCACAAAATTGTTTTGCCAATTCTAGGTCCTCTGCAATTCCATCTAAATTTTAGAATTAACTTGTCAGTTTCTACAGAAAAAAGCTTGGTGAAATTTTGGTTAAGATTGCTTTGAATCTACGGGACGCCTGGGTGGCTCAGTCGTTGGGTGTCTGCCTTTGGCTCAGGTCATGGTCTCAGGGTCCTGGGATCGAGCCCCGCATCGGGCTCCCTGCTCGGCGGGAGGCCTGCTTCTCCCTCTCCCACTCCCCCTGCTTGTGTTCCCTCTCGCTGTGTCTCTCTGGGTCAAATAAATAAATAAAATCTTTAAAAAAAAAAAAAGATTGCTTTGAATCTATAGACCAGTGTTAGGGGGGAAATTGACATTGTAACAATATTGAATTTTCTCTTCAATGAATACGGTGTATATTTCTCCATTTATTTCAGTCTTCTTTAATTTCTCTCAGCAATGTTTGTAGTTGGTGTTTTTGTTGTTGTTGTTTGTTTGAAGTAGGATCCACGCCTAGTATGGAACCAAACATGGGGCTTGACATCACAACTCTGAGATCAAGACCTGAGCTGAGATCAAGAGATGAGCCACCCAGGCGCCCCCATGTTTGTAGGTTTTACTGCACTGGTGTCACGAAATTCATCTCTTAAGTATTTCATGGTTTTGATGCTATTGAATATGGTATTTTTAACTTCCAATTTCCAAATGTTTATTGCTGATTTTTGTAAATTGACTTTATGTCCTGCATCTTTGCTAAGCTCACTTATTAGTTCTAATAGGTTTGTTTTTGTTTTGTTCTAATAGTTTTTTAAAATAATTTTTAAGGATTTTCTACATACCCAATACAGTTTTACTTCTTTCCCAATCTAAATGCCTATTTCTTTTTCTTTTTTTAATATAAAGATAACAGACTTTATTGCCCAGCAATTAAAAGTATTCAAACATGTATTTTTCTACATAACTTAACTGTGAGGTGACCAATGTTAAATAAAATATTAATTTTCTTCATCTGCTTCAGTTCAGGTCTTCTTGACCAATTCTTTATTTTTTCCTTCCAATTGCATGCTTTTGAGACAATGAAGAGTTTTTTTTTTTAAGATTTTATTTATTCATTTGAGACACAGATACAGAGAGAGCATGAGCAGGGGGAGAGGCAGAGGGAGCGGGAGAGGGAGAAGCAGGCTCCCCGCTGAGCCAGGAAGCCGATATGGGGCTCAATCCCAGGACCCCGGGATCAGGACCTGAGCCAAAGGCAGACGCTTAACATCTGAGCCACCCAGGCGCCCCTAGGCAATGAAGATTTTTTTTTTTTTTAGCGTTGAAAACCAATTTTTCTTACGAAAAATTTCAAGTATACACAGAAGTAGAGAGTTAATACAATAAATCCCCCTCAGGTACCTACCACCCAGATTTTGACAATCATGAAAATTTTGTCCTGTTTGCTTCACTTATCCCCTTTTATTTTTTCTTTAAATTTTTTTATTGTTATGTTAATCACCATACATTACACCATTAGCTTTTGATGTAGTGTTCCATGATTCATTGTTTGTGCATAACACCCAGGGCTCCACGCAGAACATGCCCTCTTTAACACCCATCACCAGGCTAACCCGGCAATGAAGAATTTTTTTTTTTTTTTTTTTTAAGGTTCAGCCGAGCGGTCTTGATTTTGACTTTACACTCTTTTTTTTTTTTAAGATTTTTTTTAATTTTTATTTATTTGACAGAGAGACACAGCGAGAGAGGGAACACAAGCAGGGGGAGCGGGAGAGGGAGAAGCAGGCTTCCCGCTGAGCAGGGAGCCCGATGCGGGGCTCGATCCCAGGACCCCGGGATCACGACCCGAGCCGAAGGCAGACGCTCAACGACTGAGCCACCCAGGCGCCCCGCAATGAAGAATTTTTAACCACAATAGTTAGGGACTTGAACTTTCATTGGCAGCTACCTATATGCTCATTACATGCAGCTCTGCTCCTAGTGGTTTTATCACAGCCATCCTCTGAGACGTTTTTGGAAAACATCAGGATAACCTTCATTCATTTTCACTTCATAGGCTGTTGCACCTCAAAGAGCCCAGAGACTGGCCTGCAGACCCTGCCACCCAGCCCACATGATGGGGCTTCACAGCCCTCTGCTACCAGCAGCCACGTAGAAAGCCTCCTATTTATTTCTCTTGCCTGTTGTAGGCTATTATACTGGCTAAGACCTCCTAATGTTGATTAGAAATGATGAGAGTGGGGAGCTTTGCCTTGTTCTTGACTCTGGGGGAAATCATTCAGCCTTTCATCCCTACCTATCTTTCTTAATAGCATCTTGTTCCTAGGTTTATGGATAGTAGGATCCTTCCCTTTATCTGAAGATACTGATTATAGGGTTAGGTTGTTTAGATTTTTCATGCTCCTTGCCTTGTCTCTGATTCTGCCAACTATTTTGTTTGTGCTGCTTTTGTTTTGTTTTGCTTAGCTGTTTGTGGTTTGATTTTCTCTTTCATGTTATGGCTTTTCTCAAATGGACTTGCACTTTTCTGACTGTTCTGTTTGAGAGTAAGGTGTACTCAGACTGCTGGTTAGCCCTCAAATCCTTTCTTTTGGCTACCTGGCTGCCCAGCTAAAGAATACATTTTCCAGCCTCTTTTGTGACTAGACGAGGTCATGTAGCCAAGTTTTCATCAACAAAATACAGTAGAATTTATATGTGCTGCTTCTGACTCGTTGGTTAACAACAAAACTGCTGTCCTAAATTTCCCGTCTTCCCTTCCTGCAGGCTGCAACACAGATAGCCCACGGTTAGGTAAAGACAATCTTTTAGGGGGATGGCCAACCAATGAGATGAAAGAAAACCAGGCCTGTGAATGGCCCGTGAAGCAAAGAGAAATTAACTTCTATCTTCTTTAGTCCACTCACTCTATTTGGGGATCTCCGTGATACAGCAACTTAGACTTTGTTCTCATGATGTGGTTTTGGAATATAGGTGGTTTGGTGAGGTGAGGTCCGGAGCCAAAGAATTCTTGAGGCATCTTTGGTGCAAAATGGTGGTTTATTAAAGCATGGGGACAGGACCCGTGGGCAGAAAGAGCTGCTGCCCCGGGGTTGTGAGCGGTGGCTGATTATATACTATGGGGTTGGGGGAGGTAAGGAAAAAGGGAGATTTCAAAAGAACTTTCATGTGCTAAAGAGGACCTACAAAATACCAGAGGCCTTGCCATTGTCAAGTTAAGGTGGTTTTCCCCTCTAGCAAGGCATTAACATTAAGATAGCTGGGAGATTCCTGGAAGAATGTCACACAGGTCCCACCCGGGAGTGGGGAGTGGGGTGAGGTTGCAGGGTGTCAGCTGGTGCTTGTCTTCCGCTTGCCTTCTGTTCCCTCATCACTAATACCCCAAGTAATTCAAGCACTGAAGAGCTGGTTAGAAGCTTCATGTGCAAGAGGGCTATTACGGTAGTGGGTTTCTCTCTAAGGCAGTGACTCTCCAGATGCCAGGCACTGTTGTATGTTCTGGGAACAGAAAAATGAAGACAGCCGACTACACCTTCAGCTGTTATCATAGAGCTTGCATTCTGGCGGTCAGAGGAAAAATTTGTGGTTGGTTAGGGCAAACTCATACCACCTGAAGAATGCTGCTGTGGCTATCTCTGGTCATTTGAAAGTGGAGACAAAGAACGGGGACAGAGAAGAGAGGAGATGCAGGAAAAAAAAGTTGAAAGACTCCAGTCCTAGTAGAATCCAGAAATGGGTCTAGTTTTGTTAAAACTGAGTGTCCATACACCATTTAGGTAGTATCCTAGTTAAAAACGCAAAACCCGAATCTAATCACGAAGAAACATCAGACAAAACCAAAATGAGAAATATGCTTTTTGTTTGTTTTAATGTAATAAAATACAAGGAAGGCTGAGGACAATTTTCAGATTAAAGGAGATTAAAGAGACATGAGAAATAAATACAGTACCTAATATTAGACTGCATCCTGTATGGGGGTGGGGGGGTGTGGAGATTGCTATGAAGTTCATTACTGGGTCAATGGATAAAACTGGCATGCAGGGGATAAACTCGCTTAAGTTATATAAGAGGATGCCCCTATTCTTAGAAAATACAGAGAGAGAAGACAGGAAGAGAGAGGGAGAGAACAAATGATAAAGCATATGGAGCAAAATGTTAGCCACAGACGAATCTGAGTAAAGGAGATATGTGTTCTTTGTATTATTTTTGCCACTTTTCCAAATAAGTTTGTGTGTGCGTGCGTGTCCAGGGGACATGGACTCTAAGCCCAGCCCCATTGCTAAATTGGTGCATGACCGTGAATGAATCCCTTCCTCTCTCTAGTCCTCTTTTTCTAGTCCAGATGGTTTCTAACATTCTTTCTGGTTCGGGCAATCAATGTCCCACCACTCAGGACATTTCGTGACAGGGCTTTGCAAAGATGGCCCCATCTGCTTCCCTCAAGGTCTCTCAGCCCCACCAGTTATCTCCCCACAACTTTCTCCAGGGTGCTCACCTGTCTTCCTTCATCAGCCGTAAACTTGCCCCGGCCCGTTCCCTGCCCACACCAGCCGCATCCCCAGCCACTCTTTCTGAGGCCCTAGGGCTCACCTCCTGGCAGGCTCCAGCACCGGTTCAGGACAGGCACGGGCATTTAACCGCAAGGAACTACAGCCCCCAAAAGGCTTTGCGACAACCTTTCGTCCGTTTCCCACCAAAGAGGAAAGGCTTTTCCGCGAGAGCCAGACGCTGAATGGCTTTTTGGGAATTGTAGTTCAAATGCGAAGAGCCGGGAAGCCGGGTAAGGCCGCAAGCCGCCCTTCCCAGAATGCACAGCGCTCTTTCTCACCAATCGGAGGCCCGGATCTTGGAAGGGGGGAGGGGAAGAGAAAGAGCTACCCAGCGCATGCGTGGTATATGTGGCTGCGGAATTCATGTGGAGGTCAGCGTGGAAGCAGGTGAGACTGGGGCGAAGGTTCCGCCGGCGCCCGGGCGTCTCTGCAGATCTCTTCTGGGTTCCCATTCGCAGTTTGGGCGGGCAGGGTGCGTGCGTTGGCCTGCCTCGTGTCAGAGGGGCGAGGGGGTGAGCCCGGGACGAGCCAGGGGTTGCGTCGAGTAAGGGAGGTGTGTATGGGGGCGGGGTGAGGAATAATCCAGAAGCTCTTGGAAATGGAAAGGTTGCGGGGTCCGGGCTGTGTCCTGGCCTCGGGTAAGAAACATTGAAATGCGCTGGAAGTGATCAAAGCAGCCTCAGGTCTGGGAGGACTGGAATCTGAAGTGGACGCCGCCGCCGGGGCGGGGCGTTAAAAAGTTCAGTGCGGGAGTAGATGCTAGTTAGGTTAGCCGTGCTCCCGCGCACCCCGCTTCCGCGCCGTGCTCCCACTTCTTCCAGGGTTCTCCCTTGCGCTGCAGCTATGGAGAGCCTTTGGGCCCGGTTGGTTCTGCTGATATCTTGGTCCCAGAATGTCGCCCACCTCCTGCTTCCGTAATAACAGGTTATTCTTAATACCTGATGGTGGAGAAGCACTACGGGGAGGAGTTAAGGCAGGCTTGCTAGACTTAGACCTCCAAGTTCTAATCCTGGTTCCACCACGAAATGGCTGTGTGATCTTCAGTTCCTCTTGCAACCTTGCTATGTGCCTCGGTTTATCTGTGATAACCTGCTTCATAGGGGTTGGTGGGAGGATTAAATAATTGCCATTAGAAGACTGCCTCCTGGCATAAAAGCTAGCTGTTAGTGTTACTTTTGCTGTTGGAATCACCATGTAGCGCGTTCTGTGAGTTACTTTTCCAGACCAGAATTGTCCAGAACCAACCACCCAGCCTTTGCCTTGGGGCCTGCTTGTCCAGGAAATGGAAGGGTGGTTTAGTGTGGTGCGGAGTTCTGTGGGGGTATCAAGCCCGTGCCCTCATTCCCATTATTGAATCAAGTGCCCCAGACCCCCTTTCCTTAGTGGTAGAAAAAGAAGAGGAACGCCTGGGTGGCTCAGTCGGTTAAGCGTCTGCCTTCGGCTCAGGTCATGATCCCAGAGTCCTGGGATCATTGCCCACGACTCCCATAGGGCTCCTTGCCCAGCGGGGAGTCTGCTTCTCCCTCTGCCCGCCCCTCCCCCTGCTTGTGCACGCACTCTCTGACAAAATCTTGAAAGAAGAAAAATTTAAAAAGAATTGATACCACACTTTTCCAAGGTGTAGAGTTACTTATTTATTATGTTCTTCAGTGCATGATTTAGAGCCCTCAGGAGTGGGGAAATAGCCAGCTTGAGAAGTGAATACGGTGTCTCAGAGAGGGCTTTCTCTTAGAATTTTGGGATCAAGTTGTTTTGTTTGTTTTGTTTTTATCCCCATAGGTGTGAGTGGGTCCAGCAGAAGGAGACATGGCTGCCAAAGTGTTTGAGTCCATTGGCAAGTTCGGCCTGGCCTTAGCTGTTGCAGGAGGAGTGGTGAACTCTGCCTTGTATAACGGTGAGGCACTGAAGGGGTGGTGGGTCACTGCCCTTTGCCAGAGGATTTCCATCGGTCTGCAGAGCCCACGTGGTACTCCTAGTGGCAGCTGCTGTCTGTGAATGTGTTTGTGACCAAGAGGGTCACCTGTTGCCATCCCGCACCATATGGTTGCCTTGTCAATCGAGCCTCTGTCCTTCCTTGTAGCCATAAGCTCTCTCAGAGCCTTTCTTTGCAAAGAGCCTCCCAGCCGAATTGTTGGTTAAACGTTCCCAGTTGCTCTTGTTGGTTTGAAGTGATGCTGCAGCCGAGTGTCAGGATCTTGCTGGCTAGCTGAAATGGAGATCTCATCTGTTCCTTTCTGCCTCGTGTGGAATAACTCAGCAAGGGCTTTAGATCTTTGGTGCTCTTACCCGAGCGGAAGCTTTTGCTCTGCTGCATAGGGGTCATTCCAGACAAAATATCTTCGAGGTGCCTTGCCCAGCTTTTGACAGTGCGGCAGGGGCTTAAGCTGACTTTTCTTCCACTTTCTTGTGTGACCTTAAGCAAGCCATTTCCCCCTCCCTAGGTCTCAGCTGCTTCTTTGATCGAGCAGTAGGACTGAACTGGTTTACCTTCCAACTCTGACATTTCTCTGGCTTTCATGGTTGGAAAGCAGCAGTAGATTGACCTACCTTATATGTGACTGTCTGGCAAGAGGAGGGTTACTTTCAGAGTGAAGATATTTGGAGCAGTTCTGAAGTCCAATAAGGCAGAGACAGAACAGCTGACAAGAAAAGCTTACTTGGTTTAAATGGCGTAGCTCTGTGCTCTGATCTTCGTAGCCACTCCGCACAACTAGACAGTAATCACCATCACTGATTTCTTTCTGAATCAAAAGAACAGCTCTGTTAACCCTTAAAACCTAAGAGAAACCAACTTCTTGGAGAGTGGGACCTTCCAAATTTTAGAATTTCCAAGGTTAGGGAGCTGCTTCTGGGAAACACTGGCTTAAATTGGAACCAGGATGGAATGTGGTAACAGTGAAGATTTTGGTGAGTTTTGGAAAGAAGCTTTGGGAGGTGATTTCCTGAAAATGTGTTGGGGGATGGGATAGTTAATCAGAAAATCAAGCCAGTTGTTTCAAGGAGAAAGGATGCTGAAGAACAGATCCTGTTACCAGAGTCCTTGGGAAGACCCTGGAATGGGAGGGGATTGCTCAGTTTTGTGGCTACTTAGAGCTGCTAGAGATCAGAAGTACGGGAAGACAGAGCAGGAGAGGGGAGACAATAATAACAGAAAGCACCAGGGAGCTTTCACAGATAAGCCTTTTTGGTTAAAAGGTGAAGGGATTTTTCTGACTTTTGGTTAAAAGGTGAAGGGATTTTTCTGACTTGTCAATTATCCTTCATTCCTAGTGGATGCTGGGCACAGAGCTGTCATCTTTGACCGGTTCCGTGGTGTACAGGACATTGTGGTAGGAGAGGGAACTCACTTTCTCATCCCTTGGGTACAGAAACCTATTATCTTTGATTGCCGCTCTCGACCACGTAATGTGCCAGTAATCACTGGTAGCAAAGGTGAGTCTTGCCTGTGGGTCACATAAAGTAGAGTGTGTGGGAGGGTTGCCATAGGACCCAGAAGAAGAAGAAGCTGAACCTCCCCTAATAAGAATTCCTTGCATATTTTTCCGGGAGAATTCATAGAAATACGGACCTAAGGTAGACACACAGCTGTACAGATTTAGAGAAATACACAAAGGTCTATTTCAAAAGTTATGTAGTGCTCCAGTTTTAAAGAAATATAAAAGTGCCTTTGCTCCCTCAGTTGACCCTTTCTGTGGGATCTCATTCCCCAGAGTGACCGTAAACCAGGCTCCAGCCATTTTGTGTGCCTTCACAGCCATCTTACCCTTTGCCTTGTTCTCCAAGGCCTCTTTTTCCAGCAGTGCTGGCCTCACATTGTTACCTTTTTTTTTTTTTTTTTTTTTTTTTTAAGAGAGGGAGAGAGAATCTTAAGCAGGCTGCATGCCCAGCGTGGAGCCCAAACCAGGGCTCAGTCCCACGACCCTGAGATCATGACCTGAGCCGACATCAAGAGTCAGCCGCTCAGCAGACTGCGCCTCCCAGGGGGCCCGAGTCCCTTGAGAGCAGTCCCCTGGTGGCTGACATGCCCCTGGATTCACAGTGGGCCTAAAACGAACTGCCATCACCATTCTCCCACCATCCTACACAGAGAGATGCACAGGTAGTAAATGGGAAAGCAGGTGTGCTGGCTCAGTGGTGACGTTTCTGCGCAGCAAGAGGCGAGGGTCATGTGGATGTTGGTTTATTGTCTCCGTAACATTTGATGCCTTCAGTGTTGTTCCCCAGCAGATGTGTGCTTACCGTGACTGTTCCAGGTTTTGTGGTGGGTCGCAGGATGGGGTGGTTCAAAGATAACTGAAGCAGGGCCTCTGGGAGCTCAGTCCCCCTAGGGACATAGACATGTGAATGGGCAGTTCCAGTAAGCGTGGTGAATTCTAGAGCCAAGGGCTTGGGGTGGAGGGGAGCAGAGAACAGCAAGCCCCCACAGGCGGCTGCACAGGCTCCTGGGAGGAACTTCGTGTGAGGTGGGGCTATAGTAAGAGATGCGTGTCAGGCAGAGGCGGGGACGAGTAAATTGACATTGGGCATGGGCATTGGGCAACCTGGCCTGTAGCTCCTGGCCCCTCAAGGGTCTGGCTGGCCTCCCACAAGAGATCAAAGGTGGGATGGGGTTAATCAAGAAAAATAAAATTTTAACTTACGAGCGTAGTTCTAAGCTTCCCACCTCTTCAAGATTGCCTTCTCTGCTGTTTTACAACTGTTGTAAGGATACATTACTTACTCATCTTCAAAACTGTTGATAGGAATTTCCAGAGATCAGGAACTAGTGTGCATGCATTTCCCACTTTTCTGGGTGCCTGGTTCAGAACTAGCCCATGGGTGCTTGGTGACTGCCAGGACACTGACCATGCTTTAGCCTCAGGCAGGCCTGAATCGTCAGGGGAAGTTGTAATTAACTTCGTGCACCCTCCCCCCCCCACCCTTTGCCTGGGCCAAGTAATGAGAAGCGTGCTCCAGATGAGTCTGATGACCCCTTACATCTGTTGCACATTTGACACAGTGCTGTTATATCTCGTTTCTCCTTCACTTCCCCCCAGTGTTCCAGGAAGGCAGATGAAATCACCCCCATTCTGACAGACAAGGAAATAAGCCGAGATTGGTTAAGGCTTAGTGAGGTCACGTCGTTCGCAAACAGCAGGGTAGGACTGCAGCCCTGGTCTTTGTACTGCTGGTCCAGCCGGTGTGGACTGTTTCCGCGGGACCCGTGATAACCTCTCCAAGGCATCCTCCTGACGGGGGCTTTGGAAAGGCTTCACCTGAAAATTCTTGGCATTGGCCTGTTTTCTTAAAACATTAGCTGTTTCAAACATCCCATGGTACCTGTCAGACACGTAAGCTGAATTGCTTCTATCCGAGGGCGTTCAGCACATACTGAAAAGCTGTCATCACCACAAACCTTTAAAAGTTCCTAGCTCTGCGGCTCTGCTGGGTTTTGTACCAAGGAAGCTATGCACAGGGGCTCCTGCCCTCTAGGGTCTTAACATCAGCAACTTTACTTACAAATTACAGCAAATTGAGGGTAGGAGAGGTCATCTAGAAGGCCACCGTGGTTTTTATTTGTAACTCCAGCAATTGTCCCTACCCTAAGATTTACAGAACGTCAACATCACCCTGCGCATCCTTTTCCGGCCTGTTGCCAGCCAGCTTCCCCGCATCTTCACCAGCATCGGGGAGGACTATGATGAGCGGGTGCTACCATCCATCACTACGGAGATCCTCAAGTCGGTGGTGGTGAGTGACAGGGCCTCAGCCTGGAGCCTGGAGCCTGCAGCCCGGCCCCCAAGAGATAGGTGGCAGGCAGAGAGTGGCAGTGGGTGGGTTGGGACATGGCTGGTAGTTTTCCTGGCCTTTCTGCTTCCTCGTCATCCTGACTGGCTCTTCTGCCTTCCTTTGGAACCAGGCTCGCTTTGATGCTGGAGAGCTGATCACCCAGAGAGAGCTGGTCTCCAGACAGGTGAGCGATGACCTTACGGAGCGAGCAGCAACCTTTGGGCTCATCCTGGATGACGTGTCCTTGGTAAGACCCTCAGGGAGCCTATGAGGAAGGGGCTGCAGTTCTTGTTCAGGTGCTTGGCTCCATTTCTGGGTGGACACTGTTGGTCCTGCCTTCCACTTTCCTAGATGTGAGACTCAAAAACGCAGAACCTTCTTGACTATGAGGCAGTCTCCTTGAGTTTGTTTTCGGATGAGGGTTCTTTTGCTTCCCCTCTGCCACACACATTTTTCTTCTTCTAGCCCTACGTGGTCTAGGGTCCCTAACCAGTAGATTTTTCACCTTCTCCGACACTGTGAGTGTTCCCGGGAGCTCCCTAGGAAGTAATGTCTTGCGAGCCCTGTTTGACACAGGAAGAAACTGCCTGGTGAGGCTAGAGAGGGCTCAGAGAGTCTTTCTCCCTAGTGCAGATCTCCCAGCCTGAACCCCCGCCCCCGGGAATTTCCTAACACTTAGGGTCTACAGCTCACTGAAGTGAGCTCTGGGAACCCCCGGTGAAAGGTGATAGAGTGTAAATGAGTGGTTCTGCTCCCCAAAGCCTGGTGTGGGGGGCACAGGACATCTCTGAGGTGTAAGCTAGCGTCTGGAGACCGTACAGTGTGTGTATTAATGACGCTGAATGCCGTAGCTCAAACAAAGCAATATGGGCAGGATAGCCTTTCAGATCAAGGAGGGTGAGGGGAAGGCGTCATGTTTCTAGATTCTCTGGGAAAAATCACTGGAGTGGTTTGTTCGGGTAGCGAGGTAAAGTGTTTCCTGTTCATTCTCCGGTGCATCGCATGGGAGAGGCACCACTTCCCCCACAGCATCTGTGCAGTTGTTGAAACAACACACAGCACTAACCCGGAGGGCGCAGCTCCACCTGCGGTGGCGGCTGCGGCGGTGGCTGCGGCGGTGGCTGTGGCGGTGGGGGTGGCGGTGATGGCGGGGGTGGCGGCGGCGGCGGCAGTGGCAGGGCTGGTGGACTCCCTCTGCTGGCAGGATGCCAGGTTGCAGTTGCTCAGCTCTAACCAGAGCAATTCCTCGGCTGCCGACCCACTCACTGATAACCTAAACACCTTGGCTCTGAGAAAATGCTAAAACCTAAGGAGAAGCTTGGTATTTCGCTGGTTAGTATTTCGCTAGTCTTTAACCACATACTCTGTTCTGGGGAAATGTGGGCTGACCACAAGAAACCATATCTAAGAGATGTGAGAAGAAAATGAGATTTCATGGGGAATTTGCTGCCCTCAGCTGGCCCTTTTAGAAAGAAACATTATTCCTTAATTACTTGTTTTTTCACTTCTCAGGACGGTATTTTCTTTCCCAGACCATGAACACGAGTCCAGAAATGGAACAGGCGAAGTAGAACAGCTGCAGTTGAAGAGCGAGGCGTGTTAAAAGTTGTGGAAGACAGTGGGGCTAGGATTTACTCCTGAGTAGTTTTGAGCTGCTCATGTTTTTGTTTTTCCTTTTTTTAAAGCAGAGTTTGGGAGGGTCGGGGAGGAGAGGAGGCAGATAGATTTTGATAGCAAAACCAATACTATCCTTCCCTGCATTTCCTCCTTTTTAATAAAAAGTTGGGTAAATGAGTAAGTTGCTCTAGATCAGGCGTCAGGAGTTGAGCTCTGTCCCGTTTCCGCTGTCACTGCAGACCATCGCCTCAGCCAAGTCTCAGTGATAACGTGCCAGTCGGGAAGGTCTGTGGGTAGTCGGAGTTGTAAACCCTCACCATAAGCAATAGCTTTCCCTGCCTTCTCTCTTAAACCCTTTACCAGAAGCACTCACACATGGGGAATACCATGATTTTCGTTCCACTGTCTCTCTTCCTCTTCCTGTTTCGTGGGGAGGCTGCTGTGAGAAAGAAGTGGACCGGTTAAGCCATAAGCAGAGAGCAGCACGCCCTCGAATCCCTGAGAACCAGCTGCATCCTTCCCTCTCAGGGGCTCAGTTTTCCATCTGGCCTCTCTGGGGGCTCCGAACAGGCCATCAAAGGACCTTGGATGAGCACTAGTCGGCGGTGGGGGTCCTAGAACCCACCGTCTCCTCCCCTGGGGAGGTGGTCAGTTGAGCGGGTACCGTCTGGTGCCCACGGGCTGTTTTCTGCTTGAGATCGCCGCACCGCGGGCGACACACTGACATGCGGGCACTGTTGAGGCAGCCGAGGCGTCTGGGGGTGGGAGCTCAGTTTGGACACGGATGTGGAGGTGGAAGGGTGTTCTGGCCTCACAGAGGCCTCCAGCTGCTGGAGCCATTCCTGGCCTCTTCCTCCCAGTGATGTGGGGGCCTCGGGGCCGCGCTGCCTGAGCAGTCACGCCGCCTCATCTCGCGCCCTCTCTCCCCTTAGACGCATCTGACCTTCGGGAAGGAGTTCACAGAAGCGGTAGAGGCCAAACAGGTGGCTCAGCAGGAAGCAGAGAGGGCCAGATTTGTGGTGGAAAAGGTGAGCGTTCAACCAGATGGCAGGAGCCTCTCTCCCCTTTCTCCTGTGCTCAGCCTCCCCGTTTGCTGGGTGGCCTGGAGATTCATCATCTGTCATCTCTTTTTCCGGGATCATCGGAAGGGGACTGAAGGAACCGTCCTCCTGCAATTGGTTCCAGAGTCTTTGGGGGCTAGTCAGGGATATGTGAAGTGATGTTCTAAAATCACCGAAGGGTCATTTTTCTTCCACTTCCCTAAGATCAAAAACACTCTCCTGCAAATAAAAACGTTTTCTCCTGGAATATTTTCAGCTTCACTGCGAAGTCATTTTTAACTGCGGTTGCACAGTGAAAGCTGACAGCAGAAAGGATCAAGCGTTGCACCAGATGTGCTATCGTCACTGGATTTTTTTTCCAGCACTAAACCCATCCAGATGTGGCAGAGTGTGATGGGACATGCTGTATTTGCATAGCAGTCTGGTCTTCTGGTCTTTGCAGAAGCGTATTTATTTCTTGCTGTCCCTTCTCCCCACTGCTAGTTTTTCTTGGGTTAGTCCTAATCCAAGAACCTTAGTCCTTTGAAGCAGGGAGAAGAGCGATGTATGGGTGGCCAGCATTTAATATTAGGGAATATAAACTCCTTGTGGGCAGGTACTTTCTTGCTTTTTTTTTTTTTCCCCCCCCCTCGCCATGTCCAGAGTCTCGAACATAGGTCTAAGACTGTACCTGGGAATACTTAGTAGGTGCTCAGTTAACATTTGTTAATGCCATACCCTCCTCGCATGACCAAGTCGGGCATTGCAGGTAGAGGTTCTCCTGTTGATGCGGGCAGGGAGAGCCTAGAGATCGAGTTCTGTTGCCTGGGTTCCTGGTCAGGAGCCAGGTCTGCTCAGGGGAGCATCACACGGGCCTGTAGCTCCTCGTCAGCTGCTCTGTTTCCTCAAACAGGTGTGTTAGAGGAAAGTCACTCTGACTGGGGCCTGGAGGGAAAGGTGAGCCTGAGGATGGCTTCTACCTTTTCTCTCTCCTGTTTTCCTCAGTTTGGATCCTCCTGGCTCAGAGTAAGATGGCTGGGCTGGATTGCTGCTAACGTTAATGAGAACTTTGGAATAAGACAGATACTTACCACAGCCAACAGAAGTGTGTCCCCGCAACGGCGAGAAGTGGGCAGTGCATTGCAGGGAAGAGGAGGACTGGGTGGACGGTGCTTGTTGGGCCTGTTTGGAGGCCGGGGAGCTGGATTCCCAGAACTCCTCCGGGAGCCGGTGAGGGCGTGTGGCCTGGTCCTTCCAAGGCCGCTGCCTGCCGTCCAGCACCCTTAGGTGTGATCTTGGTCTCCCCCCACCTCCACTGTCTTAGGCTGAGCAGCAGAAGAAGGCGGCCATCATCTCTGCCGAGGGTGACTCCAAGGCTGCCGAGCTGATTGCCAACTCGCTCGCCGCCGCGGGCGATGGCCTCGTAGAGCTGCGCAAGCTGGAGGCCGCCGAGGACATCGCGTACCAGCTCTCTCGCTCCCGGAACATCACGTACCTGCCGGCCGGCCAGTCTGTGCTCCTGCAGCTGCCCCAGTGAGGCCTCTCCGCTCTTCGTGCCACCGCCCTTCTGCCCCCGCCCCAGAAATCACTGTGAAATTTCCCGATTGGCTTAGAGTGAAGGAAATAAAAGCGAAATCACTTCAGATCTCTCCTTATCAGATGAAGCTTTTTCATTGGTCCTGTTTCCATCCACTTTTTGATCCACCTCCCTCCCCCAAATTGCCCAGTGCCCGGGGCCCACTGGCGCTCCGGCCTAGGCACTGGCGGTCCTGGCGGTCGGCGGGAGAGAGGCGGGGCAGTAGCGCCCAGGGCCCGGGAGCCCGGGGGCTGGCCTGAGCGCCCTTGGAGCGTCCAGCCTGTCGTTTGGGCGGGACGTGAGGACCACCGCACACGCAGCTGATGGGAAAGCACAGGCTTCCATGTTTCCCAGCGGTTCCTCCACAGACCCAGCTGAAGAGCTGCCAGGGAGGGTCAGAGAGGAAGTCATCTGTCTCTCACCATAAGGCTGATTCTCTTTAACTGCGGGGCCGGCGGAAGCAGGTGTGAACAGCAGGGCATGGACTGAAGAATCTGCCCCTGGGAAGGTGGGTGGGCCTGTTGCGCTGCCCCCCAGGCTCCTGCCACCGGGACGGCCTTGGAGGGCGAGCAAGCAGGCCTGGCCCGGGATGTGAGTTCTGTTGAATTATTCCTCTCCACCCCCCACCTTGGTGTCTCAAGACACCCGACGGAATTCCAGCTTGAAGGATTGCATCCTGCTGAGTCTGAGCATGCCTGCCAAAGCCGTGTGCGTCCTGCGTTCTGGCTCCCTCGTTCAGAAACTGCCTTTCCAGAGGGCTCTGTGCCCGTGCTTTGAAGGAAATGGCCATGGGAAGAAAACAAATGTGTGTAAACTGCCGTCAATAAATGATACCCAGAACCTTCCAGCTGAGTCTTAACGGGTTTGCTTTTTTTGTCTGTGGGAGCCAGGAGATCAGGATGGAGCATTCTAGCAGTTTTCATGTGCACGTGTTTGCCTCGCCAGCTGGGACGGAATCTCCAGCAAGGCAGGGGATGCTTTGGTTTCAGAAAACAGCTTTGTGTTGTGTTCCAGAGCCATCCCCAGCCTGAAATGAATCTCCGCGGTGTCAGGTGAGGTTTGTCCTAAGATGGGTTCTTCAGAGGCCACGTGAGTGGAGATGAGTCGCCTTTCCTCTGTGGCTTTTGGTACCACTGTGCCTTCCCCTCGGGGGAGGGGAGTGAACGGCACAGGAGACACGTGCAATTTAGTGCACGTGAGTTCGAAGCTGATGTTCATTATATGGCTTCAGGTGTTCTGCAGTGGGTTTATATGGCTTCTTCTGTTTTGTTTTGATGTAGAAATGGCTTGGCAGCTGAGGGGGCCAACTTGATGCGTTTTGGATGGTGGGGAGGGAAAGCGAACCCACCGCTGAGATGTGAACAAGTCACTCACCTGAAATCCTTTTAGGAACAAGATGGAACAACAGTGCGGTGAGCACTCGGTGGGTGATGCTTTAACCTCTGTGCTCGGTTCATCCCTGGGCTCACCACCTGGCCAAGGAGAACAGTCTTTAAGAGGACTCTACAGGCTGGTCTGTGGCCTGGGTTCGCATTCCTTGCCCCGCCTTGCCCCGAGTGAGGGGCGGCGGTCAGCTGAGAAAGGCAGAGATCCAGTCCCCCCCATCCCTGCACCTGCTCCCCTCCCAGGGCTTTCGAGCGGAGGTCCAGTCCCTTCCCGTTCCCCCGGAGCACTCCAAAAGTGCCATGGGCCCAGCTAAACCTCCCACCGAAGCCTGGTCCTGCCTGACAACCGCGAGCCCCCGTCGAGCCCAACTCCCTCACCTGCCCTGGCACCCTTTATCTCGGGGTGTCTCTTCCCACTTGGTTCTTTGCCGTAAGAGCAGTGAGGCCTGCAAATGATGAGGTGCCTGCACTCCAAGCATGACACAGCCCCGAGCAGGGAGCAGAATTTCTCAGTAGCTTCCAGACGGGCTTCCTCCTTTCCTGCTGTTTATTGCTGTGGACACCCCTGTGGGGGGGGGGGGGGGGGGGGGGGGCAGACCCCCCCCCCCGGCCCTTTTTAAAAAGAAGAGTTGTGTTTTTTGCACTTGGCGGGAGATTGGGTTTCTTCCACCAGTTGTCTGCAGGGGAGCCCTCCACAGCTTGTGGGTCCCCTCTGCCTCCAGGCCAGCCCCTCTAGCCGCAGACAGGTTCCTGCTGGTTTGGCCTTTAGCCGGCCTGCCATGGATAATGCCCCTGGCAGCCAGGGGGCCTCATTCTGCCTTGACTTCCGCCAAGTCATTCTATCCACAAATGTTCAAGTGATATTAACTGGCTCCTGAGCCCCAGAGCCCCCTGATGGCCTCTGGGTTTCTCCAGAAGCTGCCACAATGGGCCTTTATCAGCTTGGGATTCTCTGGGCCTTGGATCAAAAGCCGTGTCCTGTCCTGGCCAGCAAAGGGCCAGAGTAGGGAGTGCCTTCCTCCCTCTTTCTTTGGGTCGGCCTGAATTGCTTCCTTGTTTGGGCACTGAGAGGTCGCTTGCTTACTAAGGCAGCAATGGACCCTGGATAGGCAGGGGAGAGAAGAATTCTCAAAGGGTTGCCTTTTCCTTCCTTCTACTGGTTTGACACAAATTCTGCCAGGGAGGACCAAGGGAGGAGGAGTTGCTTTGTGGGCGTCCCCAGGTGGATTGACTTGAAAGACAGGAAGAGGCAATGGAATATTAGTCAAATCCTGATTTAGCAAATGCTATTCTAATAGGCCATTCCAGCAATCTGCGGGGAGACGTGCTGTTAGGACCTCCGCTTGACCTTTGACATCCACCAATAATTGTGAACTAAGCAGCCCACCCTCACTGAAGATAACTTGAGTGTAAAGGTCGCAAGAGGTTGTACCAGATTCCCCTGCCTTTCTTAGGCCTTCCATTCATCCTGCACATTGTTCCAAACTTCATTTTTCTAAAGCAGATCTTATCCCCTCCCCACTGGAAAACCTTCAGTGGCCACTCCTTGCTTGCTTCATCAAGTGCAAGGTCTTATCCTGGCATCCGAGGCCCTCCATGGTCCGGCTACCGCTGGCTACCTTTCTAGTCCAAGTTTATAGTTTCCTGCTTGCCTTCACAAACCAACCTCGTGGCTCCAAGTGGGGCGGGGAGTATTGAGAAAGCCAGCAGCTCCTGGCATTAGGGGCAGGGGCGGGGGGTGGCAGGGATGCTACCAGACCTACTTTGTATGGGACAGATTCCTACTACGAAGAATTGCCCCCAAAGTAAAGCCAATGACAGCCCCTCCCCGTGAAAACACATGCCAAATTGAGTTCTTGTTTACACTCCCCCATACTTTCCCTGCATCCTCTTTGCTTGGCGTCACTTCAACCTGGAGAGCCCTTCCCCGACACTTCACAGGTCCAGATATCCCCATCCTCCAGTACTTTGTCCTCCACAGAATATCTGCGAAGTCCCCTCTGCCCCCTATTCATGACCTCTACCTTGCCTGGATTCCTATCCACATTCCCATGAGGCATTTAGCACTCCCCTCGTTGGGTTGTAGTGTGTGTGTGTGTGTGTGTGTGGTCTAGCGCTCCCCTCGGGTTGGTGTGTGTGTGTGTGTGTGTGTGGTTTAGCACTCCCCTCGTTGGGTTGTAGTGTGTGTGTGTGTGTGTGTGTGTGTGGTCTAGCACTCCCCTCGTTGGGTTGGTTGTGTGTGTGTGTGTGTGTGTGTGTGGTCTAGCGCTCCCCTCGTTGGGTTGGTGTGTGTGTGTGCACACACGCATGTGTTTGTGTGTTCTCTCCTACTCTACGTTTATAAAGGCAGGACCTTTCTATGATTGAACATTAGCCTTTCCTCTTCTTTCCCCCAACCACTGCCTGATCTTGCCCCAAGTCAAAGGTCCCTGGCTCTTGGTGGGAATTCCTGAGTGTTTGTCGGAGGAACGGATGAAGGAACAGCCAGAGGACTGTGGTTTGGACGGAGGGTCGGCAGCCAGGCTGCTGAGCTCTCCTCCCACACCATCATGTTCAGTCACTTCAAGCTCCTCTGGACCCGAGGCTCGGGGTCTAGCAGCCCAAGCCCTTCACTGATGTGCCCCCCAGGGCCGACTTCCCAGTGTCCTCACTCTCTCGCTTCAAACGGCCTCTGTGTGGGACTCTGCACGCGCGCCGCCTGCCCGCAGCTCAGTCCCTCCTGCTTCTGTCTGGAGCGTGTCTCTCTCTCTCTCTCTCTCTCTCTCTCTCTCTCTCTCCTTCAATCCCTGTCCTTCTCCCTGTCTTGATCCCAACTTAAAATCCTTCCGCCTCTGGCCGACTCACCCCAGCTTTCCGAGCACATAAGGTCTCCCTTCATAAGAAAGATGCCGGCTCTGGCAACACGGGGATTGAGAATTCGACAAGAAAAGAGCCGCGAGGCCTGCCCGAGCCGGTCGAGGCTGGGACGCTTTGGCAAGGCCGGATGCCCGGAGCTGGAAGTGAGAACATGGAAATGTACTGGCGTGGGGAAACCGCTTTGTAGGTGAAAGAACCCCTTTACACGGGACCCTGGGTGGATAGGGAGGAGGGGATCTTTCCAGCACCCTCCAATCAAGCTACTTTGGAAGACAAGAAAAGCCTAAAGGACAAGGCCACTTTGGGGGAGATGAAAGCTGTTCTCACCCCTGAAGCCCACGCCACACCATCCGAATTAGCTAGGAAGGCCAGGATTGAGCAAAGGCTTGAGTTTGGCTGAAATAGCTGCAAACACTTGGGTCAGGGGTCTGGCCTGCTGGCTGAGAACAGCCCAACTGTATAGCTCACAAGCTAATAGTGGTATTTACGCTTCTAAACGGTTGGGGAAAATCAAACAAGAAAGACAATTTGCTGACGCATGAAAATGAGGTGAAATTCAAACTTCAGTGTCCACAAGTCAAGTGTTGTTGGAAGCATAGCACTTCGGCGGCGGGGCTGGAGAATTCCAGCAGACCCCACAGGGCCGGCAGAGCCGGAAGTATTCACTCCTCGCCCCTTTGCGGGACAAGTTTGCTGAGCCCTGACTCGGGGGATTGGATAGCCTTGGAGAAGAAGAGGAAGACTTGGGATTTGGAAGTCTCAGGCACCAAGCGGGCCGAGGGCTTTAGGTCCGATACAGTGTAATTGTTACCAGAGTCCCTGCTTGTGGCAAGGCAGAGGCTTTGGCAATCTGGAAAGCAAAGTCACTCCGGGGCCCCGGCACACAGATTTATAATGCCCGCTCTTCTCCACGGCTTGCACATGTTTCTGAACAAGACAGGAGGTGGGAATGGCGGTAGCAAAGAGGTGGGAATTAGGAAGGAAGGACCCGATGGTCCCCTAGAGGTTCGAGGATCTCCAGGCCTGGGGTAAAAGCACTTCCTTGCCACCCTTTTGCCCTCCAGGAAGGGTTTGCTGCTGGACTGTCCTTCCAAAGCCGGGGGGGGGGGGGGCCACAGCTAAGAAAGGGAGCTCAGGGCACCTGGGTGGCTCAGTCGTTAAGCGTCTGCCTTCGGCTCAGGTCGTGGTCCCAGGGTCCTGGGATGGAGCTCCTTGTTGGGCTCCCTGCTCAGCAGGGAGTCTTCCTCTCCCTCTCTCTCTGCCCGCCCCCCGCTCATGCACGCACATGCACTCTTTCTCTCTCAAATAAGTAAATAAAATCTTAAAAAAAAAAAAAAGACCACATCAATCCTGGATAACCAGAGACCCCAAAAGAACTACTGATGCTGCTCATTGTGGATTGTGCCAAACCTAATCTCTACCAAGCACTCAACAGCAGATAAGCTTGCCATCTCTAGCGAGCCACTGCTTCTTGTCCTCGCTTGCCTTTTTCAACCTCTCAGTGTGAGCATTTCCCTCTTCCATGGGCCTAACCCTCCCCTCTTCAAGATCCTGTCCAAAACTCACTTCTTTCAGGGCTCCTTCTTTGTCTCACTCTGCCCTCACTGACATCACAACAGTAGAGAACTGAGCAGCAGACTTTCACATCCTCAGGAACAACCCCTTCATTTAGGTGAGGAGGGTGGGGGCACTTGCCCAACGTCCCACAGGATGTGGGTGGCAAAGCCAGGGGTGGGGGTCAGGCCTCCTGACTGTCCAGTGCTGTTTCCATCCCATCTGTAGCTTCCACGTTCTAGATCCGAGGCTTCTGGTCCTGTAAATCCGTCCTTGCACTCACAGGTGGGTGAGTGCGTGTGAAGTCTTCATCGCTTTCCCAAGCACACTTTTTCCCCAGCTAGACTATCACAGGCGGGAGGCAGAGACAACATCTTCCCTTTTGTGAGGCCCTAGATGACAGCGAACTGCAGTAATCCTGACTGACGCAATGCAACTCTGGGCTGGGCTGGACTTCCCAGATTTCTTGCTCCAGAAGGCAACTCCATTTACTGGAAAGACGCGGGTTCTAGAATTAGAAATATTTGGTATTGGATTCCGATTCTGCCATTTATTAGGCTGGGAATTCTTGGGTAAATTACTTAAATACTTCAAGCATCCTTTTTTTCCTCTTAGCAAAAAACTGAGGAAATGGGAGTGCCTGGCTGGCCCAGTCGGTAGAGCATGTGACTTTTTTTTTTTTTTCCAGGTAGGCCCCAGGCCCAACATGGAGCCCAATGAGGGGCTTGAACTCACGACCCTGAGATCAAGACCTGAGCTAAAAGTTGGATATTCAACCGACTGAGCCACCCAGGTGCCTGGAGCATCCAACTCTTGATCTCAGGGTCGTGAGTTCGAGCCCCACATTGGGTGTAGAGATTACTTTAAAAATAAATAAATAAAATATTTTTTTAAACCCGAGAAAATAAATATCCACATCACAGTGTTGCTGAGGAGTAAATGAGCTGACAATTGTAAAAATGGTTAGCACAGGGCTCAGCGTGCAGTAGATGCTCAAAATATTCTTATTCCCTTCCCTATTTGTGTTCTAGGGGACTGCCTGCCTCTCCCAGTGTCAGAGACCAGGAAACTTCTTTGGCATCCTGAGATAGCAACGGGCATGTCTGTGCCCCTGATTCCATGCTGCCTATTGACAAGGGAACATAGGGACCATCGTGGGTCTGACCCTGGTTTGATCAAACAAGAAGATGCAGGAGGAGTTGGGTTTGGGGCTCCTCCTCCCCACGAACCCAGATATCTTGGGATAGATAGGTGGCTTGACCAAGCACGCAGGAAGTTGTGTTCAGCCCCTCTTTGAGCTCGAGGGTATACAGGTTGGCTGGGCAAATGCCCAGATGCGTTTTGTACAGGGGCTCTGTGCTCCAGTCTTTGCTATGCCACTGTTTTGCCCAGGTCGCTTCATACCCCAAGGCTCCGTTTCCCTGTCCTGACAATGATAGCAGAAGTCTATCAGCCATATGCCAATTGAGCTCGGCGGGGAGGGTCCAGCAGGTCCAGTGGGGCTCCTTCTCCCTGCTGCAGCCAGAGCAGTGAATTGATCAGACCAACATGAAGCCCTTAGTCACTGCTGTCATTTGAAGGAAGGGCTCCATGGCTGCAAAAGTCTGAAAGCCGCGGACCTGGTTGTCAGAGGTTCCTTCCGTCTCCCTTCAGTTTCAGGCCAGCCTGGGAAGGCGGTGGCCTCTCTTCTCCACCAGATGGCAGTAGCCTGCCGGCGCCTGCAGGTACCAGGCTATGTCAGCAAAGAAAAGATGTTCAGAAAGAGATCTCAGGGAAGGGACTAGCTGGCAGCACCAGCTCTGACAAGTAAATAGGTCGAGGTGACCCTTTGTAGACAACTTCCTGATATAGAACTCCTGGGGCATCTGTGGCTGTAAATATACCAAGTGTCCCGCCCCAGCCACCAGCCAAACTGGTGCTACCTCTCTTTGCCAGGTGGGAGATGGCCACCCAGCTCAGCTTTAGCTCTTTCTTAACCCCGGGAGGCTCCTAGGGAGCTGGGTACTCAGACTTTGGCAGCCGGAGGTCCACCTGGGGAGTCCCCCCCAGTTGTTAATGAATTAATTAAACACAAAGGAAACATCAGATTCTCTTTCTGAAGCTCCGGGAATTTCCTTCCAGTTTCTCAAAGCATTCCCACGGAGGAGCAAACAGACCTGCAGAGAACAAGTACCGTTTCCACAAGTTGCTCCATTCATTCATCCACCAATGATTGTTGGGTACTTACTGTGCACAGTCCTGGGATTAGAAGATGAATCAGACACAGGCCCTTTATACAGAGGCTCGTACGACTTAGTCCAAATGACAGGTGATCACACCATGTGTACCGAAGTGCCTTATATTGTTTGTCTTCTTCTTGCCTTCAGATTTCTCTTCCTTATTGTTTGGGTCAAAAGCTAAACGATGAGGCCATGAAATGCGGAACGAAACTGGGAATGGCGGTGGTTGGAGGGAAGCCAGAGACAGCTCAAATGTTTGCCATAGGGAATCCACAAAGTGGAATGAAGAAACCGGCAACACTGTCCGTTACTGATGTGTACAGGTCTTAAAGCAAAGCGTTTTCCCATCTTCTGCATAAATTTTCCTGCAGCATCTGTGATCCATCTGTTTCATCTTGTAAATGCACACTGCCTGATTCTTTAAATTGCCTCAAAAATAATACTTAGCGAGAGCCGGTCCTCGTTAGTATAGTGGTGAGTATCCCCGCCTGTCAAAAATAATACTTAGCGGTTCAATACTATTTTTTAAGGTTTTGTTTTTTTTTTAAGTAATCGCTATACCCAACGTGGGGCTCGAACTCACAACCCTGAGATGAAGATTGGCATGCTCTTGTGACAGAACCAGCCAGGTGCCCCAATCCTTTTTATCTTAACATTTTTTTAAGATTTTATTTATTTATTTGAGAGAGAGAGAATGAGAGAGAGAGAGCATGAGAGGGAAGAGGGTCAGAGGGAGAAGCAGACTCCCCGCCGAGCAGGGAGCCTGATGTGGGACTCGATCCCGGGACTCCAGGATCATGACCTGAGCCGAAGGCAGTAGCTTAACCAACTGAGCCACCCAGGTGCCCAATCCTTTTTATTTTAAATGATACAGAGACTCATAAGGAAGAAAACAGAATGGACCAGAATTCCACTGTCCACAGATAATATTTTTGAAATATATAAACCTGACTAAAAAACACAAACAGCACCAAAAGGTAAATAATGAAAAGTGAAGCCTTCCCACCACTTTTCTCCCAGTTCCTCTCCCTCAAAATAACCACTGTCAGGTTGCTTACATTTCTTTCCAGAAGAAAACTCATGCATTCGGCAGTACATGTATCTGTGAGCCTATAGGAACATGTCCTCTGCTGTTACAATTATTTACACAAAAGGAAGTAGTCTTTCTTTTGGGGGATCACGAAGGGATCACACCGTTTTGCACCTTGCTGTTTTCCTGTATGGACATACCTTTGGACATCTCGCCACAGTTGCACCTACTAATCGCCCCATTCTTCTGAATGGCTACAGCATCTTCTCTGTATGGATCTATTGTGTTTTGTTGTCACCAGTTGGTTTTTGGAGGACTTGGTGGTGGTTTTCTTGTATTTTGCTGTTGTAAGCAAAACCACAGTGCATGCTGCCTGATTTTTTAAAGGACCTGATGATCGGTGATCTCGGCACAAGATTTCCCTAGAGGGCAAAAGAGTTTTGCCCAAAATAATCTTTGGGGTCAGGGAATGGCAATGCCTGAGCCCCCCTCCCCCTCCTCCCCAAGCCGCCCAGAGGCTTCGTGGTATGAATGTGTGACTCTGGCTTTTTTAGGGAAGTGATTACCCCACCTCCCGTCCCTGCCAAAGCTGGTGCAACTGCTATGGGGCTAGCCAGCTGAGTTTGGCCGCCCTAGGATACAGTCCCTGCATCTCCCAGCTGGTTGCGGGCTCACCGGGTTGGTGGATGGGCTCCCTGGCACTCTTGGCTCGGGCCAAGGTTGCTCTGCTCAGCTGGTGTTCATGGCTGCACGGGGCTGCTCTGAGATTCACAAACAAACAGGAAGCCAGTCCACTTCCTCCTTGCTGGGGCTAGTCCCCCGTCCTTACTGCCTGTTAGCCCAGAGGGGAAGGGGCAGCTCAGGATTCACAAGGCAGCTTCCTGGCGGAGGTGGCTGGGGAATTCTGGGTCCCCTTGCCAAGATGGGCTCCCCATCTCTGTGCACCCATTTGCCCAGCCGGGACAGCCTTAGTGACAGTCAAAGTTAAGCTCAGATCTCTCCCCTTCAGGAAGCCTTTTCTGATAAATCCCCCCATGTTTGCGCCCCCCCCCCCCCCCGCCTGTTAGTTCTGAGATGGAATTCTCTGGAGCCTGTAAGTTCTCTAGGTGCTTGTGGAGGGAGAGGTAGCAGTGACTGCTTTCTTTTGCCTCATCCCCATACCCGCCCAGCATGGCTCTCTCTGCCCAAAGGGGATGCCCAAGAATTGTTTGTAGACTGAATGACTGACCAACTCCTAAAGGGGGGCCAGAGGCAAAGGAGACGGAACAAGGTTGCTGCCACAGCTCACGGTGGGGCCAGAAGGCATCGCTACTTGGGACCCTGTGACAGTTGCACAGGAGGGAGGGGTGGGGACAGTCACCAGAGTGTGAAACAGAGGTGTGGCCAGGACGGAGGCCAGAGATGAGAGGGACAGATATTCTGTCTCATCAGCGAGTCCTCCAGGCCCACGAGACCGGGTGGAAAACCTGTTCCCTGATTTTCAATCCGTAGTATGTTATACAGGAGGCTGGTTTTTTAAGGAATTTTAAAACACAGTGAACATACAAAATAAGGCTGAAGCTATTTGATCCTTGGCGGTAACTCAGAGCAAGCAGGAAGACTCGGCAGTGCCCCGGGCCATCATTAAAACTGTCGCTCACCTTAGAGAACATTAGCCGTGGGCCCAGCAGCCTGCAGTGAGTCACTGCCAGTTGCTTAAAAAAAAAAAAAAAAAATCTCTGATACCAACTTGTTTAGTTGCCACTGTTCTCTTTTTTGAGAAAGCTGGGTGCAGAAACCAAACTTCAAAACAAACAACAATTGGGACAAAACCCTGAAAGGCCAGTTATCTCCCCCTTTGCAGTTGCTGAGGCTTCAAACAAAAGTTTCTCTGTTGAGCTCCTGGGGTGCAGAGACGTGAGACATGAGCCGTGAGCCAGGGTGGGGGCTGGAGACCAGCAGGTGGGGACAGAGTGGGGAGTGGTTGGTGGGCCAGGCTGGGGGCTGAGGTAGGAGAGCTAGGAGCACAAAGGGGTTCCTGGTAGCAGAGACCTTTAAGAAGTTTCAAAGAGGGCGGGGAGGGTGAGGGGAGCTCTCTAAGCTGCATCTCCCAGGGTGGGAGAATTCCCCGAAAGTCCCCCTAGAGCCTCCAGAGGGCATCACTAACGTGGGTCACACAGGTGCCCTGAGAGATGGCCTTGGTGGCTCTTCGGGGGATGTGTGAGGTTCTGGTGATCTTGAGCTTCACCTGGCTCCACAGATGGTCTTCACCACGTTCCCCGGGGCTAAGCTTGGCTCCCCGTGTTTCCAGAGTTTCAACCCACGGCCAGTGTGGGGTGTTTACTCCCCAGGCAGAGGAGGGAGGGCTTGACAGAGGTGAGCATGGGGGCTAAGGCTGGAGCCAGCAGTGAGGAACACAGCAGTGGCCTCCGAGGCTGGCACGCCGCTCCCAGCCCTCCGGCACGCCAGCAGCCCTGCCCACTCCCAACCGGACAGTGAGAGGTGAGCGAAAACCTCAGGTTAAAAATACCCACTCTTGTTGTAAAGAGAAAGAAGAACAGGAAGGAAGCGTGGGGAGGCAAGGCAGAAGAGACAAAGAGCCCCAGAGGAGAATGAGCTGTTATTAATGGCCGGAAGCCGATCAGGTAGAACAGGTGGGGAACGCCCTCCAGGTGCCTGAGGGGCTGCTGGGCCGGGGAAGGGGTCGTGGGCGTGCTTCCGGTAGGCCCTCCCAGAGGAGTGATGGGGTCCCACCCATGCCAGTTTTCAGATCTCCCCCAAAAGAGCCCTGGCCCAGGAATGGAGTGAGCAGGCAGACGGCTAGACAACGGGGAGACTGTTGTGCCTGTCATTTGTCCGGAGGGAGAGAGCCACCTGAGCCCCAGTCCCTGAGCCTTGTGCAGGGTTGGAAGGGTGTTCCGCCGGCTTTGGGAAAGCAGCCATTCTTGTCGAGGAAAGGGAGAACGGTGAGGGCGGGTGAGGTGCCAGAGCCCGGACTCTATGCCGTAGAGGTCACGATCAGGGCTCTGGGTCCAGGAGGCAGACTTTGACTGCTGGCTGTGCCCCTGACCAGCTGGATGACGTAGGCCTGTCAGGAGGCTTCCCCATACGTCAGTTTCCTCATCTATAAAATGGGCACACCGAAAGGGCCAACCTTACACGGCGCTATGATCAGCATCAAGTAAGTTAATATACCCAAGAACAGGACTCGCCACCTAGTAATCGCTTTTTTAGGTTGTTAGGTGTTGGGGGGGTGGTTTGGGGGGCAGTGCAGATGACAACGGGGAAGAAGGGCCTGACACCTCAGGTCCGTGGAAGAGCCCGTCCCAGAGAGTCTGCCGCCGCACCAGGCTGGGAGGGAGCAGGAATGGGAAGGTAGAGAGAGAAATAAGACCTGTGCCCAAGCGTCCAGGAACCAACATCATGGGGAGGGTACAAACAACCAAACGACCACGTGTCGGCATATACAGGAGAGTTTCATATCAAGCGCTAAGGTGCAGGGAGATGGGGTAATTTTCTCTGCCTTCAGAGTTTGGAAGGTGCCAGGGGTCCTGGTCTTGGAGGTGAAGTAATAGAATTCAGCAGGCAGAGAAGAAAGAACGTGAAGAGCTGTCTGAGTAAGAGCGAACATGGTATTCAGCCTCTCCTGGGTGGTTGGCTGGGGGTGAGCAACTTGGAAAGGTCCATAGGGCCCAGCCAAGAGTTCATACTTCCTCCTATCGGCATGAGGGGCTAGGAAGAGGGCAGACCCAAATCGGACTTGTGTATCTGGAAGATTTCTCTGGCAGAAATGTGGAGGGTGGGGCGCCTGGGTGGCTCAGTCGGTTAAGCGACTGCCTTCGGCTCAGGTCATGATCCTGGAGTCCCGGGATCGAGTCCCACATCGGGCTCCCTGCTCGGCGGGGAGTCTGCTTCTCCCTCTGACCCTCTTCCCTCTCGTGCTCTCTCTCATTCTTTCTCTCTCTCAAATAAATAAAAAATCTTTAAAAAAAAAAAAAAAGAAATGTGGAGGGTGAATGAAGGGAAGAGCATGGTGGCAGGGAGGCCAACTGCTTAAAAGGCCCTAGCCATGGTCAGGGTCCTCAGCCATGGGATGGGTTTGTGGTTTCCGGTCTGTACAACTGAGCATTTCATGGGGCCCTTTAAAGGACCTCGGGAATAAAGCGAGAGAAGTGGGCTTTACAAAGAAGGTTTTGGAAGTGACCTTGAGGTGGCTGAGAGAGCCAGGAGGGCGCGGAAGATGGTCAAACTGGCGCATGCACGGATAGAAAGGAGGTGGGATTACAGAAGAGCCCCCCTCAGAGGCAGTCAAGGCAGCTTCACCATGATTCTAACACGGGGCTCGACAGAAGCCGTGGGCCATGTGTGCCCCGCGGGGAGCTCCTGGGGCAAGCATGGGAGCGTGTTGGAGAGGTGGACAAGGCTCCCTCACTGTTTGTAGATCATGGCTGGAAAACTGCAGAGTATCACAGCTTATGTTACCTGGGTAAGTGACATTATGGATTATGTTATCTAACTTGAGCTAAACTAACCTCCACAAAAAACGGACGGATGGGGGTGGGGGTAAAAAGATTCCTGGGGGGCACCTGGGTGGCTCAGTCAGTTGAGCGGCTGACTCTTGATTTCAGCTCAGGTCATGAGTCATGATCTTGGGGTGGGGGGTGGGGTTGTGAGATTGGGCCCCACATCATGTAGGGCTCTCCACTCAGTGGGGAGTCTGCTTCTCTCCCTCTCTCTCTGCCCCTCCCCCTGCTTGCTCTCTCTCTCAAATAAATGGAGGAATCTTAAAAGAAAAAAAAAAGAGAGAGAGAGAGAGAAATTCCTGCAAAGAAACCTCAGGGTAAAATCTTCCTAATTCAGCACAGGAGAAAATGGCAAAGCTGGAGCTTCTCGAAAGAGCTCTTTGTTAGCCCCATCACGAGGTGAAAATGGCGACAGTCTGATCAGGTCTAACATGAAGAGAGCCACAAAACTGCTTTGTAATTTGTAATTATCAATTATATTGAAATGTGAAGTAACCAGGATGCCTGCCCGGCTCAGTCAGTAACACATGTGATTCTTGATTTCGGGGTTCTGAGTTCAAGCCCCACACTGGGGGTGGAGTTTACTTTAAAAAAATGAATAAAAGAAACATGAACTTACCCTTCTACCATTGTTAAATACAAACCTCACCCCAAGTATATATTGTCTTGAGATACTAATGGTAGTCAGCCACGTCTACAACTTATAAATAATGGAACGTGTATTCAGGGTGCATGCTCAAATCCTATCACTGAGGGGCGCCTGGGTGGCTCAGTTGGTTAAGCGACTGCCTTCGGCTCAGGTTATGATCCTGGAGTCCCGGGATCGAGTCCCGCATTGGGCTCCCTGCTCAGCAGGGAGTCTGCTTCTCCCTCTGACCCTCTTCCCTCTCGTGCTCTCTATCTCTCATTCTCTCTCTCTCAAATAAATAGATAAAATCTTAAAAAAAAATCCAATCACTGATGAGATGTAACTTCTCAGCACGGGAGTGATCATCTCACACAGGATTTGATTTGGGCAAGCATTCTGAAGGCAGAAGTTTCAGGTCCCAGAGCATGAATGGTCTCCTACTGGATCAGTTCTACACATCTGCAATACTACGGATTGCATTTACCTCCTAGAACGAAGAATGCTTCTATTCGAAGCATGGCTGCAATGGCTGACTTCTCTTTCATCGTCTTGGTGCCTCTCTTCCTTCTGGAGGGAAAGATGAGTTGAGCTCCCTGGAGAAAAGCGTTCAGTAAATACACTGAAGGCATTACTGAAGTCATGTTACTATTATTAACAACACTAACAGGCAGCAGGGGTGAGCACTGCTCCGAGGGTTCTACTAAGGATCCAGGTGAGAAGTTCCTAAACACATCCAACCATTCATCTCTTTCACCTCATGACCTCAAGGGGGCCTTCTGGTGTGTTAAGTCCTATGGAGCATGAAGGGGGCTGGGGCTTCGAAAAACAGAAGCCCCCGGAGGGTGGGACTGCCCTTCTCCAAGGAGGGTAGGGCTCACCTCCTATTAGGCAAGGGGCAGGGTCAGACTGGACCCACAACTGATCGGGAAAAGCATCCCTCGGGTCAGCCCCGGAGCCAAAGCCAAGGAGCTAACACCTTCACGGGAGACCCGGGGGCCCGCACCCCACTAGCGAGGATGCTGGGGGGGGGACACACAAGCATAAACTTTTATATTAAAATAATTATTTTTACTTTTTCAAAGCACATTTGTGTGGGGAAGTGAATAGGGTGGGGATGATTCTCAGCTACAATTTATGTCCCACACTTACTTACTGAGCACGTGCCTCGTGTGCAAGGCGCTGTGCTAGGCCCATGGGGACACAGAGATGAGTGAGACTTCAGCAAGGGGATGATCCGCCGGGTGAGCTGAGATATGCACGCCAGCGGGGCGCCTGGGTGCTGCAGTCGGGGGGACAGCCGACTCTTGGTTTTGGCTCATGTTGTGATCTTGGGGTCGTGGGATGGGATCCTGTGTCCAGCTCTTTGCTCAGCATGGAGTCGGCTTGGGTTTCTCTCTCCCTCTCCTCTGCCCCTCCCCTGCTCTCTCTCTCTCTCTCTCTCTCTCGATCTCGCTCACTCTCTCTTTCAAATAAATAAATAAATCTTAAAAAAAAAAAAAGATACGCACGCCAGCACCATAGGAGGTGGGCATCGGTGCTTGAGAGCGTCACACAAAGAGGAAGCAGAGGGCGCCTGGGTGGCTCAGTTGGTTAAGCGACTGCCTTCGGCTCAGGTCATGATCCTGGAGTCCCGGGATCGAGTCCCACATCGGGCTCCCTGCTCGGCGGGGAGTCTGCTTCTCCCTCTGACCCTCTTCCCTCTCGTGCTCTCTATCTCTCATTCTCTCTCAAATAAATAAATAAAATCTTTAAAAAAAAAAAAAAAGAGGAAGCAGAGTTCCATGGAGGGATGAGGATCAGGCGTACTCATAGCGGCAATGAACTAACTCTGCCTTGGGCTTTGAAGGCTGGGAGGGTCTGGCCAGGTGTAGATGAAGGAAATGACATTTCCCACAAAGGATTGGAGTGCCACATGAAAAAGCATGGGATACGTATCACCAACAGTGAGTAGTTACTTCTGGCTGGCATCTAGAGGGTAAAGAAGAAGAGTGGGGTTGGAAAAGTGGATTAGAACCAGATTTTAAACAGCCACACGCTAGACTATGAGATCCAGAGTTTATCTTCAGTGAGCAAGGGTGAGTCTTGGAAAGTTTTGCGGCAGGCAAGGCAGTGAATCCAAAGAAGTCAAAAACAACACAAAACTTGCCCATGGTCCTAGGGCGAGATAGTCTGTGGGCCAGCCAGGCCTTGAATTCAGAGTTGTATTGACACAGACAACCCTCCTGGGCCTCACGGTGACCAGACCCTGATGGGTCTGTGGGAAAGTGCTCCAGGCCAGGTGCGGGCAGGCTGCTTCTCTGGGAAAGCCTGGAGCCCGAGTTTCCAAGTAGCTGGGCGTTCTGTCCTGCTGCTGGCTTGGGTCATGTTGAGCTGAATCTTCCCATGGAACCTGGGTGGTGGATGAACCAGTGGCTGGACTGCACTCCTTGGGAACCCAAATGGGTTGGGCTGGGAATGGCAGAGTGTGGGATCACTGCAATAAAATGAAAGGAGAGGAGCCCTTCGAGTGTCCTGGGGTGTGAGGCACACAGGGCGTGGGGCCTTGCATTCCTGGATGGTTAAGACGCCGCAGCTGATGATTATCATTATTATTCCTGCTCTGACTTCTCTGAGCTTTCATCCTGCAGGACCCTGCCTTGCTGGCCCGGCCTCACCAACTAGCAAGGCCTTCTGGGGTGGGGTGGGGCGGGGCAGGCGGCTACTGGCTGCAAGGGAACACAACAACACTGCAGGTTTCTTCCCCCGTGAGCTCAGGGAACTTTTTAATGCTGAGCAGCTTCCTAACCCTAGAATCATGGGCAGAATTTCTCAAGGGAGAAACCGAGGCACAGAGCTGGGGAATGATTTGACCCAGGTCTTAGAGTAGAGACCCCTCTCTCCCCTCCCATCCGCTACTTACTAGGCCATGCTTATCCTTTCCCCAAATGGGGCAGATCTTGTCAGCCTGGAGGGGAGCCAGGGAAGGTGTGGATTCTAGAAGAGAGAACTGGACTGTGGCCAGGACAGCAGAGCTGGTGTCCTCCTTGCCAGACGCTGCGGGCATCATGAGGTCAGGCTCTTGGTTTCGCGTCTCCCTGGAAGGTCCTGACATATGGGTGGATCTTTCCCAATCCCTTGAGGGAGGCCAACATTGCAGACGTGCAAAACGCCCCACTTTTTTGCATCAGAGGCCATATTCAGCATCCTGGGAGAGGAAGAGTCTTGTAAAGATGGGTCAGGCCTAGAAGCAGACGGACAGACAATGGCTCAGAGACAAGGAAAGTAGGGTGTGTGTGTGTGTGTGTGTGTGTGTGTGTGTGTGTGTGTGTGTTTGCATTTGTTAACAGAAGGCTGCCCTGTGGTGACATGCCACTGCTTGCCAAGATGTGATCAAAGGGAGAAAGACTGGAAGGAAATGTGAAGGATGACCCGATGCTTGGGTGGGGGACTGAGCGGGACCCCACAACATGCACGGACCCAGTCTAGCCGTGGGAGCCCCAGGAGAAGGGAGGGCGTGGCCCGAAAAGCTGCAGGCTGAGACCCAGCCTGTAGGGGCTAGAGTCACCCTCTCTACTATTTGCTGTCAACCTAGTGAGTAGCAATCTTTGGGAACATCTTCTGGCTTAAAACAAAGGTGGGATGGCACAGAAGACTAGACGGAGGCATTTGGAGCAGAGAAGACAGGCAACACAGCCCTGGGGGCCTCCACATGCTTTCAGATCCTCAGTGCCTCCCAGAGTTGGCCAACCAGCCAAGCATTCCTTTATCAAGTGTTTATTTAGCAGCTACTATGTGCAAGGCACTCTTCTTGGAGCTGCGGGTGTAGATACATAAGACGTGACCTCTGTCTGGGGCTCCTGGCTGGCTCAGTTGGAAGAGCGTGCAACTCCTGATCTCAGGGTTGGGAATTGGAGTTCCAAGTTGGGTGCAGAGATGAACAACACATAAACTTAAAAAAAAAAAAAAAAAAAGACATGGCCTCTGTCCTCAGGAAGCGCTCTCTGGAGAAAAACAAATCTTCCCTTTTGGCTTCACCCCCATTCCACGTAATACGACACCAGGATCCCAAGGCATCTTCTTCCTCCTTGGCCGTTCTTGGCCATGACTGCACTGGCCTCTGCTCCAACCGCCACCTCCCCGAGTTCACACGGGAGCAGGGCTCATCCCAAAGCCCACCCGGCTGAGCCATTCCGTCTCCAGCCACAAAAGTCACCTCTTGAGCTCGCCACAGGGACCAGGCTGCTCCAAGAGGCACTGCTCTTTGGTGGCACCCTCCCCTCTTCCAGACCCAATGCTGCTTCTTAAGCCTCTACCCACTTGCCGGCTCCTGGGGGTGACCCGGAGAACCTGCATCATTCCCTTGTTGCTTAGCAGATACAATTTGAACTTGTGGGCTATTTTCCAGGGGCCGCCCATGTGTTTCTAACTCTATTATTATTATTATTATTATTATTATTACCCAATGGCATCCCTTCCCATCCCCAGCACACACCAGCGTTTGCCATGGAACTCTGCTTCTGGACAAAAGCGAGGAGCTCTTTAAGGGGATCCCTTCCAAGTTTAGAGTTGATTTATCGAGCAAACATTTACTGAACGGTGGCTGTGTACCAGGCACTGTGACAGGTACTGAGCCGGCTCGGATGGTGACTAGGACAGACATGCCTCCTGCCCTGGGGGAGCCCATGAACTTGCAGGGAGGATAGACACCAAGAATAAAAGGAGAGTGTGGTGCGTGGTCAGACTGGATGGCCACCCGGGGCCCGGGAATCTGGGCTGTCCTTCCACCGTGGCTTTGTAGATCCCTCTGACCTCCTGCTTGGATTCTCCACAGAGCGGAGTGTATCTTGCTGAGGAGGAGGGGAGAATGTTCCCACAGGATGTCCACATGGTAAGACCCAAAAGGCTCCAGCCCCCATGCTGTGTCCCCCTCCCCCTCCCCAGAGGTGAGGTCCCTCCCTTCCAGAATTTGAATTCCGTCTCCTAGGGAAGTGGCAGGAAGCAGGGACAGAACTAAGAGCCTAAGAATTCCACGTGCAAACAAACCCATTGAGCAGGGGTAGTGAGGAGGCACTTCACCATGTCGCTGCCATGCTAGGAACTGTCAGATCCTTCCAGAAAGCAGCCACCTTGTTGCCTGTGAAACCCACTCTCCTCCGCTCTCTGACGGCACTGCCCATGACAGGTGGTGCTGTCGTGTCTCATTGTGAAACTTGTCCATGAATGAAGGCTCTGACACCTCATGAGGCTGTTGGCTGTTGAGTCAGTGTTTAACCACTATAATTGGGAGAAACGTCTTCCAAGTGTCTAACGCAGACGAGACAGACGCTGCAAAGTCCACCCCCTTGCTCGTGGGCCGCCCTCTGCAGAATGGAGAAAACAAGGACAAGTCATAAAGCGCTCCCTACTCCCAATGCTCCCGAAAATCCTCTATAAAACCGACCTAAGTAAGAGGCCTTTGGATCCGATGACTCCTTCCCTCCAAGTGTCAACATCCCAGGTGGAGTTGTTTTCGAGGGTACGGAGGGCCAGGGAGGGTGCTTGCCTGGGGCGCTCTGGCAGGTGCCCTTCTCCCCCTACTTGGTGCCTCTGTCACCGGGGGGGGGGGGGGGGGGGGTGGGGGAGGGGCATGATGTTAATGGTCAAGGAACTGAAATGGGCCCCAAGAATGCTGGGGGGTGGGGGTGGGGGTGGGGGTGGGGCTGTGCATATGAATTGCAGTACTAGAGGGTTCCTTCTTCCGTGTGCCTGAAAAAGTGAAAGTGGTTGGAGCTCCAAAACAAGAAACGCATTAGAGAAATAAAATTTTCAAAGGCTGCTGCCCTAAGTCTGAGGGAGTTTCTGAGATGGAGGGGCAACTCACTATATTGGAAAGAGTTGCCTTCCTTTCCTTTCTTTTCTTTTCCTTTCTTTTCCTCCCCTCCCCTCTTCTTTCCTTTCCTTTTTTTCTCCCCTCCCTCCTTCTCCCTCCCTCCCTCCCTCTCTCCCTCTCTCTTCCAAAATCCAAACCAGTGAGTTGCTACGGAAGGATATTTTCATCCCTCTAGAGCCACATCCCAAACACCTTCCTCTTTTGTCCTCCAGCCTAAGCCCTACAATCCTTTCAGGTCCAGCTAAAGCCTAGCATCTTCACCACCACCTTTCCCTCATCTCTGGTGGAATGCTCCTTTCTGTGAATTCTCATTTAATTCCATTAAACTACGCAGCTTGGTGTGATTACACAGCATCTCGTGCTCCCCCACTGTTTCATGCACACAAATCTTGTCTCCTCAACCAGGTTGCAAGCTTCTAGAGGGCCGAGGGCGTTCTGTACATTTTGGACTCCTTCCGAACACTGAGCACAGGGCTGGGTGTATAATAGGCCTTTATTGAGATCTCCATTTGCCTTTTACTTCTCATTAAACATCAGAGAATTCATACAGGGGAAAATGTTCATAAGTGTAATAAATGTGAATAAGTCTTTATTTGGGTGGAGTAACCTTCCTATACAACATCAGAGAATTCCTACTGGAAAGAAACTCTGTGTCTGAAGTGTCCATGGGAGAGCCCTCAGGTGAGTTTGGAGGTTCGGAAGACACATCTGACTCAGTATTCTGGAACTCAGTTCCATGAATGCAGTGACTGTGGGGAACCCTTTGCTCAAGACAATGATACTTACCATTGGTGTGCCTATTAGAAACCATGAATCCAAAGAATGTGGGAAAGTCTCCCCCAAGATCTGCAGCACCCAACACCCGAGAACTCACTTGAGAGTAAAGAGCAGTGCTGGGGTCGGGGGGAGGATATGATGGTGTTTTTTTTTTTAAAGATTTTATTTATTTATTTGAGAGACAGAGAGAATGAGAGAGAAAGCACATGAGATGGGGGGAGGGTCAGAGGGAGAAGCAGACTCCCTGCTGAGCAGGGAGCCCGAGAGGATATGATGGTGTTTGAAGCCACCACAGTTCCTGTTTCTGTGTAGCTTGTCTCTAGACCCATTTCCCAGCTGAAGAAACCAAGACCCGGGGAGGAAGCGTTGTACACTTGTACACTGTAGGTGCAATGGGACTATTACAAAACTTTGATTTGTGCCTTTTTCTTTCTTGAACTTGAAATGCTATGACTGATTTCCTTTGTCTTCATCTCTCACTTGGAGGGGGAGGGGAGGGGAGGGAAGGCTCTCCCAATGCTTGTTATGGAAGGAGAGATGGGGCAGGAGGGGCTGCATCACATCCAGGGCACAAGTCCGGATAAAAGCTCTAGTTTCTGGGGACCTTTATTTCAGGTACCGGGGACCGTGCCGGGCGCAAAGGGAGATCAAAGGCGAGAAGAGACATCCTGTGCCCTCAGATAGCTTATAGTCCAGGGAGAGAACAGACAGGTCCTTTAATGGGAGCACATATGAAATGCAGGAAAGGAGCCCCAGGAAAGGCTTCACAGAGGAGGTATTGTTTGAGCTGAGACAGAAAGGATGAGAACTTAGCCAGACAAACAAGTGAGGAGCCCATGTTCCTGGTGGAAGAAACAGCACACGCAAATGCACTGGAGTAAGAGAGGCCATGGCCTCTTGAGGATCCTGGAGAAGTTCAGTAGGTAAAGCCTGGCAGGCAGTGGGGGAGGGGGTGGGGGGGGCAGATAACCCAAAGCCCTTGAATGCCTTGCAGAGTGGTTCTGGTTTCCCTGTAAGTAATGGGGAGCTGTATTCGTTTTCTACTGCTGTTGTAACACATCACCACCAATGTAGCGGCTTCAAACAACACAGATTTATTATCCTACAGTTCTGGGGGTCAGAAGTTTTTCTGGGCCCAAATCAAGGTGTCCATAGCTTGTGTTCCTTCTGGAGGCTCTAGGGGAGATCCGTTCTTTGCCTACTCATTGCTTGAGGCTGTCCACACTCCTTGGCTCATGTTTCTCTCCCATCTTCAGAGCTAGCATCCTGACCCTTGCTTCCATGGCGCCTCTCCCTCTCTGCCTCCAACGCTCCTGTCTCTCTCTTCTAAGGACCTTCATGAGTACACTGGACCCACCAGATCATCCAGGATAAAGTCTGCATCTCAGGATCCTTACCTTCATCCCATCTGCAAAGTCCCTTTTGCCAAATGAGATAGCGTATTCACAGGTGCCAGGAATTAGGATGTAGACGTCTTTAGAATATGGACATCTGGGCGCCCGGGTGGCTCAGTCGTTAAGCATCTGCCTTTGGCTCAGGTCGTGATTGCGCCCCGCATCGGGCTCCCTGCTCGGCGGGAGGGCCGCTTCTCCCTCTCCCACTCCCCCTGCTTGTGTTCCCTCTCTCGCTGTGTCTCTCTCTGTCAAGTAAATAAATAAATAAAACCTTTAAAATAAATAAATAAATAAATAGAAAGAAAAACATGCTATACAATGCATGCTTTAATTGTCTTTGATCTTGACCAGGATAAGGATGATGACTCTCATTTGAGTTTTCACATCAAAGTTCTTTAGGCATTTGTGGTGACCGAGTTCTACATTTCTGTACTCATCCCGTTTACGCATCATTTCTAAATAAATGAAAAAGCTTGTAACAGTTTATGAAGCCCTAAAGAACCCTGGATTTTCTCTCTCTGTAAATGAACTACCCCACCCAGCCAATGGCAACAGGCCGGAAGGCACAAGGGTTGTCTGTGTCCTCTTGCACTCCCATTACTGCTAGAGAAAGGTGGCCCGAGGGGCCAGAAGAATTAATGACTTAATGCCTACAAAGCTCTAGGAATAACTTGCTGCAGATAAGGTCTCATTATCGTTAATTGTTGTTATTATTATTGTTATTATTGTTATTAACTCAACTCATATGAAAAGCTGCCACAGCTTTGTTAACCACCTCAGGTCAGGGGTTTAATTAATACCTCCTCTGAATGCCAGAGGCCCCAGGCGCCATGTTCCCGCCTCCACATCTGGGCTCCACCTCCTCTGAGCTCCCCCCCCCGGGCCCTCTTCCCCCCCCCCCCCCCCCCCGTCTTCGTAGTCCTCACCTGAACAGGTCCATCTGGCTTCACTGCGGCCAACACCCCAGCCCTGAACCCCCTCTTGTCCCTTGACTGCCCCTCCCCATAATCTCACATACCTCCTTGGACCTTGCCTTCCCTTTCCTGCAGTTCCCTAGCCCCCCCAACACACTTCTTTTGACACCCAAACAAGAGCCAAGATTCTGGGGAGTTATGAAAGGAGAGGGTCCCCTGACCCTCCCCACCACAACCACCCCCCAACTTCTCCCTTGCAGCCCTCGCTTCCTGCACTGCGTCCCAGGTCTCCCATCCCACCTCCATGAGAACCTCAGGATTGTTCCTCAGGTGGTGAGGCCGGTTGGGTGGGTTGGCTGGTTTAGGGTTACGGAGTTTGGCACTAACTCACAGCCCAGTACAGCTGCCTTCTTTAATTAATTAATTCCAATTTTTTAAAAAACCATCACTTCAATTGGACCTCAGTGCATGCCTCTGGGGCGTATGTCACATCAATTACAGACAACAATTAAGCATGCTGCCTCAAAGAATCTGTGAGCCTCTTTAAAGACTCAAACACAATTCGGACCTAACTACCTTAGATCACTGTGCTGGAGACAGACCCTGAGGCAGAACCCCCAGGGGAGGTATTGGGCTGCTAGAGTTCAGCATAGGAGGATGTTCTGCTGGGGTTCCTGCCCTCAGCTGCCCACATTCCCTAACCCCAGGGTCCTCTCTGCCTTCGCTTAGATACACAGAAGCTAAGCTGTTGCAGGTGGGATGGTGGCCTTGCTTCTCTGGAATAATACCAATGTCCCCCAAATTCCAAACTCACCTCTGAGCTGTCCTAACCGGCTGTCTTGCATGGATAAACATGAATCTCGGGCCCTCTAACAATAGGATGGGCACTGAGTTGATCTGTCCTTTTCCCATCAATAGAGGTCATAGAGGCGAAGTGAATGGAAGCTTTTGCAGCCGTTTGCTTTAGGAAAATGGTTGAAGATGTCACTTAAGGGCAGAGATGATTTCATAATGATGGTTCTTGATTCCCACCTTGTGTGACACTCGGTAGCTGTTCCAGGAATGGTGACACACTGTTGAAGACACGGAACCGAAAGTACGAAAGAACGTACGGCACAACTACGGTATTTTTCCATGTGCGAGGTAGGCAGAGGTGGGCCTGGCTGAAGACCTGAGCCTCATTAACATCGCCCTCTCTACTAATAGATTAAAAAAAAAATTAGTAGACCAGGTAAACATAGCTTTCCTTATCTGTTTAACTCATTTATTTACTGGCATATGTGAATTGACTGTGAATCACTTTGTCCTTTTATGTTTGCCGGAATTGTGGCTGTCCATTTAAGTCCAAACTTCCAGAGAGCAGAGACCACATCTGTTTAATTTGCTTTGTCTGGTATCCAGCAAAGAGCTGCGGCACAATGTCACAAAGTCCGGGACTTGGATCCTGGAGACCCAAGTTCTGGCCATTTGACCCTTAAAATCCAGACCTCATTCTTATTTGCTATTTAGAAAAAAAAAAATGGGCAGGGGAGGGGCGCCTGGGTGTCTCAGTCAGTTGGGTGTCTGCCTTCGGCTCAGGTCATGATCCAAGGGTCCTGGGATTGAGCCCCACATCGGGCTCCTTGCTCAGTGGGGAGCTTCTCCCCTGCTTGTTTGCTCGCTCTCTCTCTGACGAATAAAGAAATAAATAAAATCTTATAAATATCTGTATATTAAAAAAATAATTATAAAATGCATTTTGATGAGAGACCATAGTGGCAGCGGGCTGTGAGCCCGATGATGGCCTCAGGCCATGTTGCAGCTGAAACCAAGCTTTGCCCAAAGGGACACTGGCTATCCCAATAGCCTCCCTCACCTCTATCCCCAATGCAAAACAGCTGCATTCATGGGTCTGGCCTTTTAGGGTGTGCTCTCTTTTTCTTCTAGGACATCCTGGCATTTATCTCGCCTCTTCACTAGAATTCAAGCAGGTGTGGTGGGAGGTGAGGGGTCACAGAGCGAAAGTGCCCTTGACCCATATCCCTTTAAGACTGGACAGAAACATACATACACGCCGCACGAGGGCACATATGCATGCAAGCCCTATGGCAGAAAAGCCCGAAGTCCATCTTTCTGATCTGTCTCTACACCCCGTCACTTAGAGAAGAAGTGAATAAAACAGGAGAGTCCAGGCCAGCTTTCTCCATTCTGTGAAGGGGGCAGCTTCTTGTAGGCAAGGCTCAGAGATAGGAACTGGTTAGTGATTCTCAGCGAAGGATTGGCATTGTAAGATATTAGCGAACAAAGTCAACTTTCTAGAATAGAATCCTAGGTACCAGACCTGGAAGACTCTAAGAGCTGGAAAATCCTGTCTTTTTTGCAAGGTCTAAAAGGTGAAGGGATTGAGTAAAGGTTGCAGCACAGCAGGTATGAGAACCTAGGAGCCCATGACCAGGGCCCTGGCCCCAAGTCTGGTGTGCTAGAAGCAGCTTAGATCAATGAGGGGACAGAGAGCCACAGCCACCGCCCCTATTTAAGTAGAGGTGGTAAGAACTATCAGGGACTGTGGATACATTCCCGGAAGCTTGGGGAGTGAGGAAATGCAGTGCACTGGGAGCTTGTATGAGGCCGTTTAAAGAACCAGATATATCTGCTGCTGTTTAAATGAAATCTTTGAAGATTTTCAGAACTGTCAAAGTGTGCAGAACTTTATACTAAAACTATTTATTTATTTGAGTATAGTTGACAAACAATGTCACATTAGTTTCAGGGGTACAACAGAGCGATTCGGCTTCTCGCTGCCTTGTGCCGTGCTCACCAGGAGTGTAGCTACCACCTGTCACCATACAGTCCTATTACAATATCACTGACTATATTCCCTCGCAGTGCCTTTTACTCCTGTGACTTATTCATTCCATCACTGGGAGCCTGTACCCCCCACTTCCCTCCCCCCATTTTGTCCAACCCCACGTTTCTTCCCCTCCGGCAACCATCAGTCTGTTCTCTGCATTTGTAGGTCTGATTCTGCTTTTTGTTTGTTTATTCATTTGTTTGGTTTTTTAGATTCCACTTCTAACTGATATCATATGGTATTTGTCTTTCTCTGACTTAGTTCACTTAGCATAATACCCTTTAGGTCCTTCCTTGTTGTTGTAAATGGCAAGATCTCATCCTCTTTTTATGGCTGAGTAATATTCCTGTGCGTGTGTGTGCGTGCATGCAAATGTGTGTGTCTACTAAACCTTTTTTTTAAATGGCTTCTATGGGGCGCCTGAGTGGCTCAATCAGTTAAGCGGCTGCCTTCGGCTCAGGTCATGATCACAGGATTCCTGGATCAAGCCCTGTGTTGGGCTCCTTGCTCAACGAGGAGTCTGCTTCTCCCTCTCTCTCTGCTGCTCCCCCAGCTCATGCCCTCTCCCTCTCTCTCTCTGTCAAATAAATATATAAAATCTTTTTTTAAAAAATGGCTTCTACTGGGTTTTGTCCACTGCCTTAATGAAGTTAGTGAAGAACTATCCAAGGCCAGGAAACCAGAATGACAGAAGCCCGATCTTCCAGTGAGACCAGCTGTGGGTGCTTGCAAGAAAAAAAAAAAATTAATGGTGCTTGCATTGACTGTCAGTTGTAATGTCAGCCACTGAAGAAGGGGGCATGGGCTTTGCAGTCTGGCTGAGAGCAGAGGCCCTCTTCTTATGACATGTCGAGAGAGGACACTGGTCTGCAGCCCCCTGCTGTGGGTAACTACATGTAAGGGAAGAGTTAAGAGACAGCAGAGCAACTGGGATCTCCTTGTTAAGCACTGCGGCCCAAGGCCTTCCAAAGTACTGGTCACCAAGGCCTCAGACACACAGGAGCAAGTCCTAGGGTCCTGAAGAGAAGAAAAGGGGAAAACACATGAAAGAAAGGAGATGCAGGTGTAGAACTGAATTATTCTCTATCACGTGCCAAGGCTACCTGTTTTTTTTTTTTTAAGATTTTATTTATTTATTTCACAGAGAGAGACAGCAAGACAAGCAGGGGGAGTGGGAGCGGGAGAAGCAGGCTCCCCGCTGAGCAGAGAGCCCGATGGGGCTCGATCCCAGGACCCTGGGATCATGACCTGAGCCGAAGGCAGACGCTTAACGACTGAGCCACCCAGGCGCCCCAAGGCTACCTGTTTTTGCCCACAGGAATATGTAGCAGTCTTTCAGAGTCAAACCCTCCATTGTTTTCTAGGTTGAGTGATCGACTGGGCCATTAAGCCTTCCTTGGCCCAAATTTCCTTCATTGGGAATAATAATACCTGTCCTGCTGGCCTCACAGAGTTGTTGGAAGATCTCATGAGATAATGGACATAACTTCCCTGCAGAAACCATAAAGCACTCCTCAAGTGGAAGGCGATAATATTACTGTTGTAACTACTAGGAGCCCTTCAGAGGGCTGGTCTGTGGGTGGAGAGTCATAGACACTTGGAAGGTTACCTTGCTTCTTTAGCCATCGCTCTGCACACCGGTCTTCCAAGCTGGATTGCCCTGACAGGCAGAGTAGGGAATGGATTAAATGTCCTAGAAGGGCAAAACTAGACATCTCAGTCAGAGGTTCGGGGCTCACCAGCCCCCGTAGAAGCCAAGTTCTTTCTTACAGTAAATCTTTTTTTTTTTTAAGATTTTATTTATTTATTTGTTTGTTTGTTTTAAGTAATCTCTACATGCAAGGTGGGCTCAGGGGTACAACCCTGAGATCAAGAGTCACATGCTCCACCAACTGGGCCAACCAGGTGCCCCTAAGTCTTTTCTTTTATTATTTATGCATGCTTATTTCCTCCTGCTCTGCCTGGAGATTTTCTCTCTACCTGCTGAATTACGATGTCACCCTTAGTGTTTATCCACTGAAGACGCTCACTACTGAGGAACACAACCCAAAGGTGCCAAATTACACTCCCTGGAATGTGGAGTCCAAGTATAATAAAGACTGAGCATTTGTTTTCGGAAGGTGCCAAGGACAGGGCTAGCCCTGGAACCCTTTTGTGTATCAAGTTTCAATCTCTTCCCTAACCCTATCCCAGATTCAGGCCATTTTACTTGCTATAGGGACTTTTTTCCGGGGGTGGGGGGGGAGAGGGAGGGGTGGCTATTTTGGAGAGAAGTAGCTGCATCTGTATTGAAAATGTGTGAAGAGATAGGTCTTAACGCAAAGACATTTGTTAAGTGTGCTTTTAATAATGGAAGGAGAATGAGGAGTTCCAATGGAGATAAGATTTGGGAAACATCAGGGAAGTTTGGTTTATTGTGGGAAAGGGTCATCCTGACCCTCCAAGTTGCTGTCTTGGGTCCTCTCCTCCCTAGGCCTTTACCTTGCCTGCCTCACTTCCTCTCTCTGTATGCCAAGCACTTGCAATTATGGACACCCTCTCTTGGCTCGGAACTTGGATAAATGCTACCTTGTTAGCTAATGGTACCATTAATTATATTAATGATTAATAGCTAATTAGTCATAATGCTGTAATACTTTCAATGGAGGCTTCCTTTCTTGCAGCAGTTCAATGTCTCAAGCACACACACATGCTCTATTCCTGGCCACAGAACAAACGCCGCTCTAAATTTGTTTTTCTGACCATTCTGGCAATCTCTAAATTTCTCCAGGTTTTATTAGCTGTCCCCATTTATCTCGTGACTGACCACTACTGCTTATATTTTGCCTCCTTTATTTCTGTCCTCTGTCACTCACCCTACCCTCCAGGAACAGAGGCCACCAGGAACAGAGGCCACGGGTTCTTTTTTAATTTTATTTCATAAGCCAAAGGCTCCTTTACTTCTAAATCTCACTTGGGCCCACTTTCCTACTTCGGCCCCTTTTCTTCACTTTACCTTTCCTTAATCCTAACCCGCCCCTACTTCAGGGAGACTCACAACCTCTACCCCAAGCTCCCTCCCACTCTGCGTTTTGGCTTCCTTTCAGCAACCACGCCCCCAGACCCAGGGAGAGAGGTGCGCACGCGCAGTCCACGCCTTTACCTGGGCGCCCGGCAGTGGGCGGAGTGGGGGAAGGCGGGGGTGGAGCGGGAGTCGGCGGTTATCTGGGCGGCGGGGCGCTCACATTGTGGCAGCGGGGAGAAAAGGTGCGCCAGGGCCGGCCCGAGGGGCTGCGCATGCGCGCCGCCGCGCCCCGCGGCCGGGATGCCAGGGGGGCGGGCAGAGGGAGGTGTCGGCTCCCCGTTGGGCGGGGATGGGGGGGCGGGCGAGGGACGGGGCCGCGGGCGCGCGCGCGCTCTCGCCGCCGCTCCCCCTCCCTCCCTGCCCCCGGCTCCGCACACACAACCACACACGCACACCCCCTCCCCTGCCTCCCTCCCCGCGCGCCGCCCGCCCCGCCGGCCCCGCTCGCCCTCGCGCGCTCGGAAGGGAGTCGCGAGACGTCGGAGCGGCGGCCACGTAGCGCTGCGGCGGCGGCGGCGGCGGCCGAGGCCGGGTCTGCGGAGCGGCCCTGAGGACAGACGTTGGGCGGGGGGGGAGGGGCCGGCCCGGCCGGCGGTTGTTACTCGAGCGCCGCGGCTACAGGCCCCCCGCCGCAGGGATGGACCGCCAAGGCGGCGGTCGGGGCGGCGGAGGCGGAGGCGGCCGGCCAGGGTGAGTAGGGGCCCCTGCCCCCCACGCACACGCCACAGTCGCGGCTGCGCCCCTTGCAGCAGCCTTTCCTCTCCGCCGCCCGCCGGGCCGGCCGGGGCTTGGGCGCCGGGTTAACCCTTCGCCGAGGCAGCTGCGTGCACTAGGCCGGAGCAGCCCCCATCCGGCGGGGAGGCCCGGGGCGCTGCGCTCCTCTGGCCGCGAGCTCGGGCCGGGGGCGCCCGCTTCTGCTCCTTCGGCCCCTCGCTCCCGGACCCGGACCGGGCTCCAGTTTTGCAGAGAGCCCGCTCGCCCCGAGGCCCGAGGGGAGGCTGGGGTTGCCTGGGTTAGCGGGCCGAGGGAGGTTTGCACCGGTCCTCCAGCGAGCATTCCCCTGCCCTGCAGCTGGTGGCGTGCACCCATTGCCTCCCGGGCCCTGCGGTTGCGCCCAAACCTCCAACCCCTGGGAGTATTGTGCCGCTCGAGATAAAATGCATCTAGTGTACACCCGCCCAACACTCACCCCAGAGGGTAATGCAGACCTTTCTCCACCCCCACCTCTTCCTCCCCTCCAATCAGGCTCTACTTAAGATTCTTAGATGGGAGACACTAAAGGTAGTGACACCCCCGTTACATCTGCACATAACATGTTCATTGTCGAGGGATGTCTCCTGTAGAAATGATAAATGCCCCTGCCTCACCCTCGAAGTCTGTCTTCACGATTTGAGGTCTCATATGCTCTTCTTTGAAGAGGGCCAGTCTTTGATCACATTTAAGTACATCCCTCCCCCACAACACGCACACACACTTCCTGATTGCCAGAGCAGCCCCTGTCATTGCGGATCCATTGTCAGGAATGGCTTGTGCCAATCAGAGGAATGTGCATTTGCTTTTGGAGAGGGGTTCTTTCCACAACCATGTTCTCAGGATGTTCCTGCGTGAGTCTGTCTTTGATTGTCCCCATGTTCAAGCATCATTATCATAGTGTTTTCCTGATCTGCATCTCCGGTGTGCCCTGAGTAATAACCTGAGTGATGCTTTTTTCCTCAGTCGATTAGATACATGTGTGTGGGCATTTCGATTTATTTTGTTTTAATATGTAAGAGCGGTCATCAAGGCATAGTTAACTACATAGGGTCGTGTTTTGGGAAGAATGTGTGTTTTTTTTTTTCCAGAGATGGCCAGGCCTGTGTATTGTTCTGGGAATGGCAACTAGCACATGCTTTGTTGACAACATGTGTATGCTTAAGGAATGAAGAGCTGCTGTGGCTAGCATGTGTGTGTGCCCCGAATGCAGGGGATGATCCCGCCTATGGCTGATTTGAGAGTGGTCAGCTGCACAGTCCTGTACCAGGACTGTGCACACGTATTCTGATAGATACTACCTTTAGTATAATTTTGTTTAAAATGATCACCTCTGAGTTTTAGTGATTCTGGAAATGTCTGTTTCAGTGGTTCTTAACCAAAGAGATGCTCATGATTTTTATATGCAATTACAGTCCTCTTGAAGCTAGTCCTGGGACAGTCAGGTTGAGATCTATATTATGCAAAAGTGAAAGGAACTTGAGTTTTGTGTTTTGTTTTGTTTCTTGAGGATTGGCATTACAGTACTTTGGTCCTGAGCAGTAAGCAACAAAGTAGATGATATATGTATCCTTGTGTTTTGTTCTTCCATTACTTCCCTGTCTTCCTGTAAAAAGGAGATCTATGTGAGAATTTCAGAAAAAGTTAAAACTGGAGTCAGAATAATTTGTCTGAATTTGACCAGTTGATGATGTATGTTCCTTGCACTGTTTTCTAAATGTAGCATATTTCAACAGCAAAGTCAGTGGTCTCTTTCATGATACCTATCCATGATGTGTTGATGGAGGTTGACTTGATTTATTAAAAGAAGGCTTTATCATTCCCATAGTAGAGCACCTGCTCTGTGCAGATTTTTTCAACTTTATTAAATATGATTTCATGTCTTTATTCAGGGTGACATTGCCATCAGAATCATCCATTTTAAAGTTTTGTTTTAATGGGAGGATCCTGATTGCAGTTAGGAATTCAGCCCCTGTGTTTAGAATTTAGAACAAGGGATGAACGTTGCACTATTCTATCAACAAGCAGGGGATAAATATCAGCTATTCTTGTTTAAATCACTCTGCATCCAGCTTTTGCCTTTTGATTATGTTTCAACCAAGGGGGATTTGTTTCACTTGTGATAGTGTTGTGATGGGCAGTGACATTAAAGAAACATAGTCCCCAGCTCTCCAGGAGCTTACAGTTCTGACAATATTTTTTACTTAAAGAATCCTTTGAGACCTTTTATTTATTTATTTATTTTACATTTTTGGGGTTCTGAGAGGCTAACCAATTCATGGTATTAACTTTTTTTGGAAGGCGATGGGGAGGGGCTTGGAATCTTGCATAGAACCTGTTCCACACACCTGAAGAATAGCATTTATTCTAATAATTAGGCAGTGTACCCTATGAAGTTTGAAAGCATGCTGAGATGGCAAATATTGCATTTTTTATTATCTAATAAACATGCTTGAAGTGGCTTATATTACAGGTTATATTTTTTGTTCATGTCATGCCTGAAGCTTTACTGTCGGAAATTATTTGCCTATTCTAAACCCAGACCATTTCAAAGTTGCAAATATGTTACTTTGTCAGCGTCGTAGGGTGACAGATCACTAAAATCCCAGGGGACAGTGTGCTTCCTTGATTTAATATTGCAGAACCTCTTCTAACCAGTCACTTACCTAGTTAAACACCCACACACCACAGAGCAGCTGATCATAGAATGTGTATGGCTGTGAGAACAGCATTCTCTGCCAGATTCAGAGCTTGGAGGCTGGAAAACAATTGCATGGCAGTGAAACACTTAAGGAGTAGTGGGGCCAGCATCTCCCTCATTAATACAAACAGCTTGCTTTAGATTCTTCAGCACTCTCAGACAGACACCCTTCCCTTAGGAGGTTTCAGATCAGCGGCTCGTACTCAAGGGAAACAGCACCTACTTTCTGCAACTGTGGCCTCAAGATCTGATTCGTGACGCCCAGAGCTGTTTCCATTTCTGCTCAAAGTATGGGAAGTAATCTTGTAGTGTGGTAAGAAAATACTTTTCAAGTCTGTAGAAAAAAGTTGATTAGTAATGCTACTGATGTGATTTTGCTTTTGAATGTCTGGAGCCTGTCGAAGAAGTAACCTGTAAAAGTGAACTGTTAAAAAAAAAAATCACCCTTTACTCAAGGGTTTTAGATAATTTCACCAAGAATGTGAATATACTCTTGAGTTTCATTTCCCTTGTAAAAAGTCGGTGAAGAGACAGCCAACAACAACAACAAAAACCCTTGTGAATTCTCTTATATTTTGAACCATAGCCTTTGGAACTAGTTATTCTAAAGGAGATGACTGCATTTCCTGGCAGGGAACTCTTGGGTCTTGTGCTCCACCTTTAGGTATGATAGTCTTCTCAGCTGTTGTCACCATTTCTGACAGTTAACGCTTGAATTTACTTTGATAGAGGGAAACGGTGTTGCAGGTAGTGAGTTTAGCTGAAGGAGGATCAGGGAGATGGTCCTTTGGAGCCTGGCAGAACAGGATTTGAATCAGCTCCACCAGGTACTGGCTCTACGGCACTACGGCATTGGGCAAATCACCTTGACCTCTCTGGCCTCACTTACCTCAACAGTAGAATGGGATTTGTTTTAAGGATTAGAGATAATATATGCAAGCTGCTAGCACAGTTCCTGGCACATGTCCGTTTGAAGGACTCAAAAACAGTAGGACACGGCTGATGTGGGAAATAGAGATCACTTTGGCTGACAAGAGGTCTGGTGCTGCGATCTTCATACTTTCATTTGCGCAGATTTGGGATGAAAAAATTGCAAATATTTGACTTGGAGCATACCTAAGTCTTGCAGGTGCAGCGTGCATATTGGAACTTTGATTTGTTGCTCTGTGACTGGCTGAATGTGGTAGAGACAATAAAATTTAGCTCCAAATTCTGCAGCGCTACCCATAGGCTGTCTTGTTTTAAGCCTATTCAGAGCTTGTGTGGTGAAAGGGGTGTTTTAGGACATAAACGTGTCTCAATGAGTTCTGTGTCCAGAGTTGAATCACGTGCAAAGCCTTGTGTAAATTTTCATGGTTAATGCAAGCCATAAAGTGCTTGGTAGAATCAGTGAAGACATCAGATGCTTATTTTAGTTAATCTGTTTGTTTATATAGCAGTTACGTATGATTTTAAAAAACACGAACATTTTCTCCTGAAGAATTCCCATTGCTCATCTGAGGTTTTGATCATAAACTGTTATTAGGGTTATAAGTTTGAGTGCCTTAGGCATTTTTGCTTTGGTGGGTGAAGGAAAGAAAAGTAAAGTTCCCTTACCTGTCAAATTTTATCAACTCTCCACTTTAGGCCTATACCTACAGATTGTGTGTGTGTATTCCCTAGCCTTGTTTTTAGCCTGAAAGGTAATTTTATGGTAAAATATGACATTTTTTTCCTCTTTAAAATACAGTTTAAGAGATTGCTTTGGAGAGTAGATTCAGGGACATGTATACAGTTTTATTCAGTTCATAGAGCTTTTAAAATAGAATTTCTTGGCTTCTGTAGAATTAAATTATTCTGTCATTTTTGCAGGATATCACTGTGATAAGTCTGTGAACCCCCAAGAGTTACCTAGAGACTTTTCTGATAAGTTAGACACATCAGTAATGCATTAGGATTTACCTCAAGGGACTCTGCTAATCCGTATTTTCTTTATTATTGAGCCACCTAGGGCTTTCCCATCAATGGAATCAGTCACTAGTATTGGATTGCTGATAAAGAAGGATTGGCAAATAATGGTCTTAGACTTGCCTTAGATTTTGCAGAACACTTGAAAAAATTTAATCTCACCCAGATGTATAATAATAATAAGAGCACTTACGCTATGTGAGCCCAGACTAACTAAACAAATAAAATTTAGTTGATTGAGTTACATATTTTTTTTCTCAATGATAATCCATTTTGCTAAGAAAACTTTTTCTGGGGAGGAGGGTGCTATTTTTTTTTTTTTAACTCTTATTTTTTCTGGTTTACTAGAGTCAAATGGCCTAGCGGAGATCTAGTTGCTCCTGTCAGTTTCTTGATAAACCAATCAGTGTGTAGCGAGAAGGGACTGTTGGAAGGGAACAGAAATAGAAGTGATGTGGAGTGTGGCTCCAGAGCCTGATTTCTTGATCTTGCTATGCTATGTGGTATCAGAGGGTTCTTACTCTTAGCTGGATTTCACAAAGATATACAGTGTTGGGTGATTCCTTTTTTCTTTAATGCTAGTGAAGAATAGAGTCTTTTTTTTTTTTTTTTTTTGATTTTTTTTTTTTATTCATGAGAGACAGGGAGAGAGAGAGAGAGAAGCAGAGGGAGAAGCAGGCTCCCAAGGAGCAGGGAGCCCGATGCGGGACTCGATCCCAGGACCCCGGGATCATGACCTGAGCCGAAGGCAGACGCTTAACCATCTGAGCCACCTAGGCGCCCAAGAATAGAGTCTTTAACCGCTTTGGAATTTAGACTTTTTAGCTTTGGAATTTTGATTCAGTTTTGGAGATTCAATGGAATATAACTTACTAATTACACTGTGTGGCCTACAAAACGAGATTTATAACTAGGCCCTTATGAATTGTTTTCATCCTTTCACATGTACCATTTCAATGTATCTGAAGTAATGTCAGTGGCCTGTGAACATTGAAACACATGGTGAAGTGTTGGGTTTTTTGAGGTTTCGTTTTGTTTTGTTTTGAGGGGATGAGTAGAGTGTGATCTTAGTTGTCTAGGTAAATCTATGTTTTTTCCCCAATTCCTCTTAAGACTGTGACCCAGATGCCCAGAGGCTTTTCTGTATTAATATACTGTTCGAGCTGGGATTTGAAGTTACCTTGCCTAAAAGATCCTCCTTGTAGAGAGCCCTACAGTTTTCTTTCTAGCCTACAGATTCATCTAAATAAACTCAACAAAAGTTTGGGAAAAACCTAATGTCTGTCAGTATAGACTTGTAAATAAATTAGGGTATATTCAAGCAGTAGAATGAATTTTATAACTGCAAAAAAGAATGAGGAAACTCTTCATGTGTTGCTGTGGGAAAATCTCTAAGCTATACATAAGTGAAATACAGTATGTACTCATTTGTGCATGGTGTCCTTAGCTCAAAATTATGTTTGTAAAATTCACTCATATTTTCGTGTGTAACAATAATTAGTTTTTCCTCATATAATATGCAAATGTATGCATATTTTATAATTTATTTGTCCATTCTACCATTGATTCACATTTGGATTATTTCTGATTTTGGCTATCATGTGTAATGGTGCTCTATTCACTATATTTTCTTCTGTACTTAAAAATTTTGATCCGAGACGCCTGGGTGGCTCAGTTGTTAAGTGTCTGCCTTCGGCTCAGGTCACGATCCCAGGGTCCTGGGATCGAGTCCCACATCGGGCGCCCTGCTTGGTGGGAAGCCTGCTTCTCCCTCTCCCACTCCCCCCACTTGTGTTCCCTTTCTCGCTGTCTCTCTCTGTCAAATAAATAAATAAAATCTTAAAAAAATTTTTTTTGATCCATGTGAATGTATACCCACTAAATAATTTTTCATTTAAAAAGTATCCCTCAGGGCGCCTGGGTGGCTCAGTTGGTTAAGCAACTGCCTTCGGCTCAGGTCATGATCCTGGAGTCCCGGGATCGAGTCCCACATCGGGCTCCCTGCTCAGTGGGGAGTCTGCTTCTCCCTCCGACCCTCCGCCCTCTCATGTGCTCTCTCTCTCTCATTCTCACTCTCTCAAAATAAATAAATAAATCTTTAAAAAAAAAAAAAGAACTTTGAAGACTAACTAACTTTTAATTAAAAAAAAAAAAGTATTCCTCAACTATCCATAGGAAAATTATAATGTCCTATTTTAAATTAAATATTGAAATATTTAGTGGGGCAGGGGCGCCTGGGTGGCTCAGTTGGTTAAGCGACTGCCTTCAGCTCAGGTCATGATCCTGGAGTCCCGGGATCGAGTCCCGCATCGGGCTCCCTGCTCAGCGGGGAGTCTGCTTCTCCCTCTGACCCTCTTCCCTCTCGTGCTCTCTATCTCTCATTCTCTCTCTCTCAAATAAATAAATAAAATCTTTAAAAAAAAAAAAAGAAATATTTAGTGGGGCAAAATAATTTCAAACCTTTTTTTTTTCTTTTGAGTACATTCTCAAAGACCTAGCTTGGATTTTCACAATATTAAGAAAATCCCCAAGTCAACCTGAGAGCAAACCCTATATACTTTTATCCTTAAAGAGGGGTTAAATATGACAGAATATGTCTTAAAAATAGTTACATCTCTTGAAAGATCTGTCTTTGTACCTGATAAATATTTCTTTCATTGCCTCATTTCATAACAATGATATAATCCTTCTTGCATTGCTAATTATTAAAAATGTTTACTTAGTATTTTTATAACTGTGGTATATTTAAACTTTTTGGAAACCCAAGGTTTTAAACAAATAGCAACAGGAGAAGCTTACTTAAATATAGTTGACCTGGTTTGGAATATTGTGAAGTGCAGTGGGCCTGCCGCCGAGCCTGGCGGGAGAAGGTGCTGCTGCGGGCCCAGGTGCTGTAATCACTGCTGGGGCACCATCATTTCCGTTGAGAAGTGCATTTGGTCACATTTTTTTGCTGTAATTGCACTATTGTCATTTTCTCCTTCTTATTGCCCAAACGTGGAAATAGTGATTAAAATATAAACCTGTAAAGCAGTGGTTCTCAACCAAGGGCAATTTTGCCTCCAGGAGACGTTGGGCACTGTCTGGAGATACCTCTGATTGACACAAGTGGGGCCCCGGGGGTGCTGCTGGCATCCAGCGGGCAGAGGCCAGGGAGGCTGCGGATCATCCTACAGTGCACAGGACAACCCCTCGCAACAGGAATGATCTGGTCTAAAACATCAGCTGTGGTGAGGTTGAGACATGCTGCTCTACAGCAGCTCCCTAAGCTGATGCTCCGAAGCAGGTAGCAATTTTAGCATTGACTTTGTTAGATTTAGCATATGAAAGTCATATTTAGCTTATCTGGTCTAGAGAAGAAATAAGCTAGGAAATTGTCTAAATTGTAATGAGGGAGCCTGGGTGGCTCAGTCGTTAAGCGTCTGCCTTCGGCTCAGGTCATGATCTCGGGGTCCTGGGATCGAGCCCTGCATCGGGCAGACTCCCTGCTCCGCGGGAAGCCTGCTTCTCCCTCTCCCACTCCCCCTGCTTGTGTTCCTGCTCTCGCTGTGTCTCTCTCTGTCAAATAAATAAATAAATAAATAAAATCTTAAAAAAAAAAACAGTTTTTTACAGGCACCCCTGTAATATGGTTTTAAATATGAAAACTGATTTTAGTATACGTTTTAGTGAACGAGTCCTCTCAAAAATTTTTTTTTTATTAAGTAAGCGCTACCCCCAATGTGGGGCTGGACCCATGACCCCAAATCTAAGAATCAATTGCATGCTCTACTGACTAAGCCAGCCAGCCAGGTGCTAATTGTGATCTTTTTAAAAAATAGGCTATTTATAGTCTCCTAGTGGGTAAAACCAGATTATTTTGGAAGATAGTTCTTATCTACAAGATTATTCACGAAGAGAAAGTCTATATATATTATACAGTGTGAAGACTTTTTTTTTTCAAAGCAGATACATTTTAACTGTTATGATCCTAAAGTGTATCTTGTTCTGCTCTAAAAGAAAATATTTGGTTGTTTGACATAAAGTATATTTACATCTTGTATAATGTGGTAAGTTAAACAATATTGGTGACACAATGTTTAAATTAAATTTGGAATATACATGCATAGTACAAAAATTTTCTACTTTCATATGGCTAGTTACTTCCTGTCAGGTTATGGGAAAGAATGTATACACTTCTGCATCTGTTCCGCCTTGTCAGGTATTATAATAATATCCAAAAGACAGTTTGTCCCACCTCCCAGTCTCTCTTCAACCCTTTCATCAACTCAAATGGAAAGTTAGATTTTCTTTTTCTTTGAAGATAACTTCTGCCTCTAAGGTCAGGTGCTGCAGTGAGCACTAAAAGAGTTGTCCACAGAAGCCAAATATTGCAGAATTGGACCGTCCTCAATCCAGAACTGTTTATTGAATTCCCTCTAGCACTCTTTCTTAAGCTTTTTGACCATGACCCCCAGTAAGAAGCAGTACACGTGTGGTCACGTGTGTTCTCTTACATTTATACCCCCACCCACAACTGAAACAAAAACTTCATGAAACAGTACTTACCCTTACTGGTCGTTAGGCCATCTGTTGTTTTTTTAGTCCATTTCATTTTTCAAAATTGGGGTGGGTCAGGCAGTTTGAAAATCACCCTATGTGAAAATCACCCTTTTGTGCTTAACAAAAATTATTTTCTTTTTTTTTTAAAGATTTTATTTATTTATTCATTTGAGAGAGTGAGAATGAGAAAGAGAGAGAGCACATGAGAGGGGGGAGGGTCAGAGGGAGAAGCAGACTCCCCGCTGAGCAGGGAGTCCGATGCGGGACTCGATCCTGGGACTCCAGGATCATGACCTGAGCCGAAGGCAGTCGCTTAACCAACTGAGCCACCCAGGCGCCCCACAAAAATTATTTTCTTGAAGTAGATGCTAAACAAATGCTAATTGGGTTAAAGGGGGTGTTGGGAGAGTGCTCAAATTAAAAGCTATGCTTAGAGGTATATGTTTGAAGTAGAAATCCAAGTAATGCGGCATGAAGAAAATCATTGTATTTATGACCTTATTCCATGTAGAAAGGTAATTCTTTTTTTTTTTTTTTTAAAGATTTTATTTATTTGAGAGAGAGAGAACGAGAGATAGCATGAGAGGGAAGAGGGTCAGAGGGAGAAGCAGACTCCCCGCTGAGCAGGGAGCCCGATGCGGGACTCGATCCCGGGACTCCAGGATCATGACCCGAGCCGAAGGCAGTCGCCCAACCAACTGAGCCACCCAGGCGCCCCGAAAGGTAATTCTTAAAGACCAAAAACTCTAGAAGGGTTGAGGTTGGATCCTCATTTTGCCTAGTGTTTTTTTGTTTTTTTTTTTTTAAGATTTTATTTATTTGACAGAGAGAGACACAGTGAGAGAGGAAACACAAGCAGGGGGAGTGGGAGAGGGAGAAGCAGGCTTCCCGCGGAGCAGGGAGCCCGATGCGGGGCTCGATCCCAGGACCCTGGGACCATGACCTGAGCTGAAGGCAGACGCTTAACGACTGAGCCACCTAGGCGCCCTTTGCTTAGTGTTTTAAGCTATGGTATTCCAAGAGGTAGTACACTTACTGTTGCTTAGTACACACACACACACACACACACACACACACACACACACACACACAGTCTACCTGTTTGTTTATTAAGTTAGGTAGAACTGAGGGGATTAACAAATATGTGGAAAGATTTTCTTTAACTCTGTAATATGACTTTCTTCAACACAGAGCCTGGTTTAGACAATAATTTGCTTATGTAGAATGGTTACAGAATAAAAATCTACCAAGGATTCAGTAGTGAGCGTTTACTTCTGTGTGAAAATCTGATTCCAGGGTTGGACTGTATTTCAGAGACAGCTCTATCAGAAAAGCACTCATCAGAACCTAGTTCTCCAGAAGGATAAAACTTTAAAGTTACTTGGTTGGCATTGTCTTTCATTTCTGTCCCAGAGTTATATATACCGTCGGTAGTTTTGTTATTCATCAACCTTTACAAAACATTTGCCATTTAAGGCTCTATAACCCTTTAAGGTAGTGTATTATTAATTGCCCCATTTTACCAGCAGGGAAATTGAGACAAAGTGAGGGTATGTAACTTGCCAAGTTAAATATGTTCTTTTCTTGGCAAAGAGATTTTATAAGAAAGGACCCGTTAAATCATTTTATTTTGCTAATTAAAAACTGAAGTTGGGGTGCCTGGGTGGCTCAGTCGTTGAGTGTCCGCGTTCGGCTCAGGTCATGGTCCCAGGGTCCTGGGATTGGGCCCTGCATCGGGCTCCCTGCTCAGCGGGGGACCTGCTTCTCCCTCTCCCTCTCCCCCTGCTTGTGTTCCCTCTCGCTGTCTCTGTCAAATAAATAAACAAAAATTCTTAAAAACAAAACAAAACCAAACCCTGAAGTTTAGGGGCGCCTGGGCAGCTTAGTCTCATTTAAGCATCTGACTCTTGATTTCGGCTCAAGTCATGATCTCAGGGTTGTGAGATCGAGCCCCGTGTCGGGCTCGGACGCAGCAGGGAGTCTACTTGAAGATTCTCTCCCTCTGCCCCTTCCTCCCGCTCACTTGCACACACACATGCTCTCTCTCTATCAGCTAAATAAATCTTCAAAAAAAAAAAAACTGAAGCTTAAAAAATAGAATTTAAAAATCCATAAATATTTCTGGCTTTTAGAAACCAGAGACTGAATAAGTCATTTGTTTTAATTTTTAAATTAACGTACAGTAAAATTGACATTGTGGTGTGTACAGTTCTGTGGATATCAGTACATGTTAGCGATTCACGTAACCACCACCACAGTCAGGATGCAGAACAATTCCATCACCTGAAAAACTCCCTGCTGCAGCCTTCATACGCTCCCCTCCACCGCATCCCTGGCAAGCGGTGACCTGTTGCTCATACCTATCCTTTTCTTTTCTGGAGAATGTTCTGTAAATGGGATCATACCATATGTAACCTTTTGAGACTGACTTCTTTTGGCATAATGCCTTTGAGATTCATCCCAGTTTTTGTGTGTATCAACAGCTCCTTTTTATTGCCAAGTAATATTCCATTCTGTGGATGGATTATAGATTGTTTTTCCATTCACCTCTTGAAGGACATTTGGATTGTTTCCATTTTGAGATGATTATGAACCAAGCCTCCAGAAATATTCATGGACTGGTTGCTAATTGATAGTCTTTACCAAGTAAACCTGAGAATGTTTAAAAACATCAAAGCTTGAAAAGACAAAGTTTTTAAAAATCTCACTTTGGAAAAAAAAAATCTCACTTTGGAGAAAAGTAAACAGATAAAGCAACATGCTTTTTTAATTCAGAGAAAATCTTTCAATTAAAGTGATTATAACTCAATTTTTGTTATCCCAGTAAGTCTCTTTTTAAATTTTTTTAAGATTTTTTTTTTTTAAAGATTTTTTATTTATTTACTTGAGAGAGAGAGAATGAGAGATAGAGAGCATGAGAGGGAAGAGGGTCAGAGGGAGAAGCAGACTCCCTGCCGAGCAGGGAGCCCGATGCGGGACCCGATCCCAGGACTCCAGGATCATGACCTGAGCCAAAGGCAGTCGCTTAACCAACTGAGCCACCCAGGCGCCCCTAAGATTTTATTTTTAAATAATCTCTACACCCAACATGGGGCTTGAACTCACAACCCCGAGATCAAGAGTTGCATGCTCCACCGACTGAGCCAACCAGGTGCCCCTCTTTTAAAATTTTTTTTTTTCAAGATTTTATTTATTTGACAGAGACACAGCGAGAGCAGGAACACAAGCAGGGGGAGTGGGAGAGAGAGAAGCAGGCTTCCCGCGGAGCAGGGAGCCCGATGTGGGGCTCGATCCCAGGACCCTGGGATCATGACCTGAGCCGAGGGCAGACGCTTAACGACTGAGCCGCCCAGGTGCCCCTCTTTTTAAATTTTTTAAAATAAGTTTTTAATTTTGGAATAGTTTGAGGTTTACAGAAAAGTTGCAGAAAGAGTATGTGTATACTCCTCATCCAGTTCCCCTGATTGTTAAATTCTTACATAACCATGTTAAAGTATTACATAAACTGCGGAACCAACATTGGTATATTACTGCCAACTCCAGGGTTAATTCAGATTTCACTGCGTTTTCAGCTAATATCCCTTTTCTATTTGGAAACATCCTAAATCAGGCTTTTAAACTCTATGTTTAAATGAGCTCGAATATCTGTTCATAGATTAATTTTAGTCATACATGGTATGCGTCATATATAATGTGTCTAGATCTCCACTTAGATTAAGTTATCTTTAACATTAATACCTTGAAAGTTATCTTTTGGCATTTACAGACAGTTATGCCCAAGGCCATTTTAGGGTACGCTTGAAGATTTTTTCCCCACCCCTCTGTGTTCCATATAAAAACATGATCTGTAATGTGGATGAGTGTAACTCTTGCTCAGTGGTACCCCTTCCAGTGAAGTTACAAGTTGCTGTCTCCGAGAGCACATGGGACACAGCCATCTTTTGTTTACCAGGAAATTAACTTGTCTGTTAATTCCAAGTGGTAGTCACCAGTCTACTATGCTGGATGGTTTCACACTCTGGGATGACTGGCTCTGAGAGAATTTAAGTATTAGATGGCTCTTCAGAAAAAGGTGCTGGCCTTGAGGCAGAATACCATGATAGATAGGGAAGTACTTGGGTATCTTTCACTCCACACTTGCTAATGCAAAGAATACCTCCTAAGGCAAACCATGGCATCTAAACTCATGATATTAATTTGAATCATTCCTTGAAACTGTTTGATTTATGGAAGGGGAGGAAGGAATTGGCAACGTCAAGTAGGTGTGGATTTTTAAAAATCACTCTCCTCCCAAAATAAGTGGAACTCTTGAGTGTTCCCTCTATTAACATGCCACATTTTTTTCTAAACAAAAGAATCCTCTTAAGCATTCTAGGAAACAAAAATGTGGTCAAGAAAAGCTTCAAGAAGGAGGTGCATTTGAGCTAGGTCTTGAAAGATGGCTAGGATTTTATCATCGAATGGCAGGGGAGCCATGTTTTAGGTGGAAGGAAAGAATGGCACAGTCAAAGGTTTAGAGGTGGAAAAAAATCAAGGTGTGTTTGAGGAATAGCGTGAGGATGTTAGGAGAGGAGGCCTTTGGGAGCCAAGACTGAAAAAGTGGGGCTCAGGTGGTGGAGGGCTTTTGGAATGCTCTGCTGAGGAGTTGTATTTTATTCCAAGGCTCTAGAAACCAATAAAGGTTTTGTAGCTAGGGAGTTACATGATCCAAATTCTTTAGGGAAATGGAATTTAGAAGATCTCTATGTAAAGCGGTTTAAAAGAGGGAGTCAGAGGGGCGCCTAGGTGGCTCAGTTGGTTCAGCGACTGCCTTCGGCTCAGGTCATGATCCCGGGGTCCTGGGATCGAGCCCCACATCGGGCTCCCTGCTCGGCAGGAAGCCTGCTTCTCCCTCTCCCACTCCCCCTGCTTGTGTTCCCTCTCTCACTGTCTCTCTCTCTCTCTGTCAGATAAATAAAATCTTTAAAAAATAAATAAATAAAAGAGGGGAGTCAGAGAGCCTGTTATAATCTGTGTATGAGGTGATTAGGGCCTGAACTGGGAGGTTGTGTTAGCAATTGGAACAGAGAGGACAAGGCAGTTTGTAAACCTAGATTTGTTGGTTCATTACATAGTGGGGTACGGGAGCGGGAACAGCCAAAAATGAGCAGGAGGTTTGGAGCCTCAGCCAGAGACTATAGCTGATTCATTTGGATCTTCCATAGACTTGACCATAAAATAAACACTTAAAATCAGTAGCATCCTAGAACTGAGGGAAAATATGTAGCAGTCTTGTTTTAGAAACAAATGTATGGCTTAGAATTGAGGACACATGATACTTGCTGACTCAGGATGGAGGGAGCAAACCAGGAAGGGAAGAAGGTGGGTTTTTATTTAACAGTGAGAACTGTGGTTATCACCTGTGCTTACGTCCGATTTTTGTGCAGCCAAATGCTTCAAACTGTTGTACTCACAGTAATGCCACCACCCCAACACTGAATAAGAAGAGAATCCCGGTCATCTCACAGTGCAGCGAATTGAGAAAACCATCTGGAATGATCTCTGCTCATGCCTATGTGTCTGTAAATGTGTGTGTACTGTGTTTGCATAACACAGTAGAGGTGGACCTGTCTATACAAAGGTGGCAGAACCTTCTGTGTAGTGTTATCAGCTAGAGAGCACATAGAAAGCAGCCTGAATGCCAGTTCCTGCGGAAACACTGGCTGTGCACTTCAGCAGTATAGATCTACACCCTCACCTGCAGCCAGATCTGCTTAGTTCCACATAAGAACATAGTTTTTGGCTTGGTTTTATTGTTCTGTCCTTGGAAAATTAAAAGCAAAATACAGTGGTGGCTACTGTCTAGAAGGTTGGATTCTAATCTTGACTGAGTGGTGACCTTCCTAGGTGAATTGTTTCACTTCTAACATATTTAATTTTTCCTTTATGTTTGATCATTATGTGTGAGCATATATGGGTACTAAAGTTTTATTAAATCAGAAATATACCATATTGCCTGCATTACAGTTTTTAGAGATATGAGTTTAAGTTGTATAAAATATACAGTAGTCCTAGTATGAAGGAATTTTCACACTATATTTTACTTGCTCTCTAATTCCTTAGTCATACCAAAAAGTTAATTTAGGGCGCCTGGGTAGCTCAGTTGGTTAAGCGACTGCCTTCGGCTCAGGTCATGATCCTGGAGTCCCGGGATCGAGTCCTGTGTCGGGCTCCCTGCTCAGCAGGGAGTCTGCTTCTCCCTCTGACCGCCCCCCATGCTCTCTCTATCTCCTTCTCTCTCAAATAAATAAATAAAATCTTTAGACAAAAAGTTAATTTAGATTTAATTGTAGTTGTTATAATGTTTTTTTCTCCAATGTCAGGTTAGGGTCCTATTATGTTTCTAAATTGTGATACTGTTTTTGGCCTTTCAAAGGAGATAATGCTGCTTTTGAAAAGAAAACCTTTTTATATTATAGAAATTCTCAAATATAAAAAATAAAAGGTGTCGGGTGCCTGGGTGGTGGCTCAGTTGGTTAAGCGACTGCCTTTGGCTCAGGTCATGATCCTGGAGTTCTGGGATCAAGTCCCACATCAGGTTCCCTGCTTAGCAGGGAGTCTGCTTCTCCCTCTGACCCTTCACCCTCTTGTGCTCTCTCTCTCTCTCTCTCTCTCTCAAATAAATAAATAAGATCTTTAAAAAAAATAAATAAAAATAAGTAAAAAGTGTGGCAGACCTAATATGCCCATTTCCCATGGCCAATCTGTTTCATATATATCCACCCTCACTACACTCCCCTCTCCAATTACTTTGAAGCAATTCTAGGGACACCTAGCTGGCTCAGTTAGTAGAGCATCTGACTCATGATCTCTGGGTTGTGAGTTCGAGCCCCATGCTGGGTGTAGAAATTACTTTAAAAAAATTCTAGACATCATATCATATTTTTTATAAATATAAGAATTTTTTTAAGATTTTTTTTTGTTTATTTGAGAGAGAGAGAATGAGGGAGAGCACATGGGGGGGGAGGGTCAGAGGGCGAAGTAGACTCCCTGCCGAGCAGGGAGCCCAATGCGGGACTCGATCCAGGGACTCCAGGATCATGACCTGAGCCGAAGGCAGCCGCTTAACCAACTGAGCCATCCAGGCGCCCAAGAATTCTTTCTTTATAAGACAACTGCAATACCATTATTACACTAAAAAACTTCCTGAACATCATTAAGTATTCAATCAGTGTTTATATTTCCCAGTGAAGTCATAATTGTTTTTTCAATTTGTTTTTTTTTGACGAACACTGGCTAGAATGTTGAATTAGAGTCCAAAGAAGAATGATTAGTTAATATGCCTGTTAAGTCTCTTTAATCTGTGGGTGCTCCTTCCTTTCTTCTCTTTTTTTTTCTTGCGGTTTTAGTTGAAGAATCTGGATCATTTGTTGTATAATTTCTCATAGTCTGGATTTTGCTGATTGTATCCATGTGGTGTCATTTAACATGTTCCTCAGTCCCTTTTATTTTTTATAAACTGGTTGATTTTTAGATCTACAAGCTTGATCAGATTGAGGTTCAGTTTTTCTTGTGGATGTCAGGGGAAGACTGTTTAATAGGTGCTGGCATACAATTCTACCCGGAGACATATAGTGTTGGTTGTTTCTTTTTTGGTACTGTTAATCAGCCAGTGATGATCTTTTCCTGTATCTACTCATTGGGGGTTGCAAAATAATATCAAGTGCTGTAATTTCTTCTTCAACTATTAGCTGGAATACCTCAATAAAAAGAAATTTCCCTTCAACAAGTATTTAGTTTCTTTAAGGTATAGATCTGATAGGAATGGCAGACTAAATGCTTGATTCTTGCCCTTCACTTACCAGTTTTTAAAAGAGTGAGTTGGTTCTTTTAGTATCCTCTAAAGATAACCAATGGATTTAAGCATATTTGATGTGTTTCAGTCCACTGCTATTGTTAATCCTTGTTGATACTCAGTTGTTCTATCTTTGTGGATTAGGAGCTTATCATGCTGGCTCCTGAGTCTTTTTTGTTTTGTTTTGTTTTTTAATGTTCAGTGTCACAGAGTTGCATTTTATTTTATTTTATTTTATTTGTTTTATTTATTTTTTTAAGTAGTCTCCATGCCCAGTGTGGAGCCCAATGTGGGGCTTGAACTCACCACCCTGAGATCAAGACCTGAGCTGAGATCAAGAGTCAGATGCTCAGCCACTCTACTGACTGAACCACCCAGACGCCCCCTGAGTCTTTTGAAACAGCCCTCGTAGTCTTTTGATAGCTTCCTTGCTTTCCATTATGACAAGATGTTCCAGACACATCTTACACATTTTCTGTCCTCTTTCCTTTTAATAGAAAATATCTGAAAACCACAGTACATTCTCAGTACTGAGCTAAACACAGGTTAGAATATTGAAGTAGTATTTTGAAAAGAACTACCTGCCCTCAGGGGTTCATAGTCTTTAAAGTTTTTGTTTTTTTTATTCATTTGATTTATTTGTATACATTTTTGATATGATAAAATCAGATTTTGATTTTTAAAGCCAGTCTTTGATTTCATTGTATAACAAGTACATATAGCAAAGTGAGATGAATGTCTAAAATAAGTAACTTTTTGGGGCGCCTGGGTGGCTCAGTCAGTTAAGCGGCTGCCTTCAGCTCAGGTCATGATCCCAGGGTCCTGGGATGGAGCCCCGCATCGGGCTCCCTGCTCATCGGAGAGCCTGCTTCTCCCTCTCCCTCTGCCTGCCACTCTGCCTACTTGTGCTCTCTCTCTCTATCAAATAAATAAATAAAATCTTTTAAAAAAAAGTAAGTAACTTTGTATAATTTAAGAAAATTTAATGTGTAATAAAAAGGAATAAATGAATTTAAAAAGAAAGACAAAACCTTGAAATGATATATATTTTACAAACATGTTATACCCTGTGGGAAGAGTAGTTTGTTTTTGCATAAGTAGGTAACCATATAATTCATTGTCCAGACTGGGAGGTACGTGAGAGGGACATTCTTAATAATTACTTTGGGAGAAACAGGTATAAACCAGGACTTTGCCCAGCAAAGTAGAACATATGCTCACCCTACTTATAAACTAATTGACAATATCCATAAGCCTCCTGAGACCAGGGATTGTATCTGTTACATTCACAATAATGTCTGTGGCACCTCACATGTTATTGGTGCTCAATAAGTATTTGTTGACTAAGAGCCTGCTGATACTTAGAAGCTTGGTGTAGATTTTAAGTGTTTTTTGTGCTTAAATTATGATTGCACTTTTTCCCCAACTTTCTTTCATTAACACTTGCATCTAAATGACCTGTATATTGAATCTGAATGGTTATGATGAATTCATTTATTTTTTAGTTTACAATTTAGCACAATTAGATGTTTATTATAGAAATACATGTTCATTATAAAAATATGAGAAAATCTAGATAATCTCCTTACTACCACCTCTCCCCTCCACTTCCAAGAAAAAAACACCAAAATCATCTGTCTTCTGGTTGGATTTTAAGGGAGAAAAGAGCATAACAGTTATATTTTCAACTAGTTCTTGCTCTTTCAGAATCCCTCTGACTCACCTTTTAGCCAGTGGGCCTTGTTTCCTCCATTTATAAAAGAGACTAGTACTTATCTGACAGGAACTTTGTGACTCTTAGATAAATGTGGTTTTTTAGTGGGGAGGAGCTGAGGAGGGAGGGAGGGAGTGATTACTTGAGCAGTGTTTCTGTGATCAGAACTATCTTTGGTCGCTCTAGCCACATTTCTTAAAGATATTGCTGAGAGTAGTGATAGAAAATTTGCATTGATGTGAACTACTGTGAAAATTCTTTGATTGTGGTAAGGGAAGTATATGTGGAGTCAGAGTCCACATTACTGACTGAAATCTTTTCCCCAACATAAATAGATGAAGGGAAATTAAGTTTAGTCATATGTCCTCAGGCCTCTGACTGGGCAACCTGCTTGGTCATGTTGGCTTGGTTTTCTTGACCACTGACTGGATTTGAGTAATGACAAAAGTTATTTAAAAAACACAACAAGCAAGCAAATAAATATTTATTCAGGTTTTTTATTACATCTATTTATAGCACATATATTGTGAAGAGCTGTGGTTTCCCTTAGATTAAGAAACTATATAAAAATCATCCTCCCCACATAAATGTTTCCTCCACCTACTCATTTGTCTGCAAGCCAGGAGTCTGTTCACTTCCTCTTGAGCTCGGTGCCTTTGCTGTTCATAGGCTCATTTTTTTAGACATTCCAGTGCAGTTAAAATATAAATCTCTAAAGTGTGTATTGTTACTAATTAATTTATTTCATACCCTAAAAGTAACTTCTCTGGAGTTTCTGAGCAGATAGTGTCTTAAAACAGATGGTTCATTCAGAAACCTGGATGTTTGGGGGCGCCTGGGTGGCTCAGTCGTTAAGCATCTGCCTTCAGCTCAGGTCATGATCCCAGGGTCCTGGGATCGAGCCCAGCATTGGGCTTCCTGCTCGGCGGGAGGCCTACTTCTCCCTCTCCCACTCCCCCTGCTTGTGTTCCCTCTCTCGCTGTCTCTCTCTCTGTCAAATAAATGAAAATAAAATCTTAAAAAAAAAAAACACCTGGATGTTTGGGATTTTTGTCTTACTGAAACATGCACATTCACAATTCACTATGGAGAACCGTATTTGGGGGAAAATGTAATTAAGAATTCTATGTGGAAAAATAACTTTTGTATTTGAACGTCTTCCATCAGCTTTTCCCGCTCAGGTTATTACTGACCAGCGTTGGGCCAGGAAGCAAATAGAATAATTTTGCTTGATGCTAAGGGTTTTTTTTTTTTCCTCCTAACAAGCAAATTGTTAAATTGCTACATGTTCTGTAGGTTAGCCTGGAGTTAAAATTTCAGTGTTATGTCACCAGTAACAGAGGTTTGTCAGTATGGTGCGTGCGTGTGTGTGTGTGTGCGCGCGCGCGCGCGCGCGCGCACGTGTTCATAAGGATTGAGCCTTTCTTTCCTTAACCTGAAGAGTTAAGATGAGTTGTTGTATGAAGATGTATTAAAATTTCCTCCCCTATGCTTTACCTGTTATCTGGCATTTAATGAAAAAAACTTGCTCGAAAGTTGCAGGTCCCTTGAGGGCAACAAACACTATACTCAAAATGAAACTAGGTTACTGTTTCTGTAACATGCAGTGGTTTGTATCAAAAGCTGTTTTGGTCTTAACTTTGAGATTATCCCTTATTCTTTGAAGTGGTCATATTTTAACTTGGAGTGGTTTTAAATTTTAGAATTTCCTGAAGTGAACATAAAAATGTTTTAATGTTTTCTTATGTTGTTGTTGTACACAAGTTTATAGAAAACTTATCTCCAGACAACACATTTCTTTAGTAAGACCAAAAGAAAAAAATACTTAAGATTTGAGAAAGTATTGAAGACTGACAGTGTTTTAGGAGGGTATTGCAAATGGTTTTAGGTAACTATATAATAGATTTCCTTTGCGTTTGATATCTGGACTTTTGTGATTTAGTACTTTGTGTTTTAATGTTAGAACCGTCTTTATAGTATAACCAAGAGAAAATTAGGCGCTTTCCATTTACTCTTTACTCTTACTCCTTTTTGTAATGTATCCTCTTATTTCTTTGGGTTGATAGGTTCTGAAATGAGGTGGAGTTTAAGATTGTGGCTTTATCATACTTTTTCCTCCTATATACAATTTTTTAAAAGCTTAACGATCTAACCTCCCAGTGTTATGATTTGCACAGTGTTTTCTTGTAATGGATTCTTTGTGCTAAGAGGTGTTCCTTCCCGTCAGCATTCAAACACATTCAGGTCTCTCTCATCTTTCAAAACCAAACTCAAACCTTTTCCCTGTTTTGACTCCGACTCCAGCTTCTGTTCCTCCTCTTCCATTCCCTCCTGGTCACGCCCTCGCTAGCTGGTTGAGGAGGCCCCACAGCTAGGGAGTGAGAGCTCAAGAACCCAGCCCAAGTCTGAGCCCTGAGCCAGTATACTAATTAACTCAAGACTGCTTTTTTTTTCAGGGAATAGGAGGCTCGCCGAAGGACAAGGGGGCCTTCAGGTTAGGGAATGATTCAGCCACTAAATTCTGTGGTCAGTTTTCTCTGTCTTACTCAGTGTTTTGAGCAGCATTTGCTGCAGTTGATCAGTTCTTCTTTCTTGAGAAAATGTGTTTATGTCCTGGCTTCTGTGCCCTGCAGTTTAGTGTTTCCTTTTACCTCTGTGTTTATTTCTCTTTTCTTCTTTGTTGGCTCTTTCTCCTCTGCCCTGAGGGTGCCCCAAAGCTTTCTTTTCTCTATTTATCCTGTCTTCCCAGCCCCCAAATTTAAATTCTTTCTGTTTGCCAATGTCTCCCAAATATTCACCTCTAGGCCTGACTTCCCCTTGATCTCCACACTCTTCTAGCCAACTGACTACTTGACATCTGTATTTAGAAGTCTAGTTTGCATCTTACACGTCACTATATCAAGTAGGATGCTTTGAGTTTCAACTGATAGAAAATCCAATTCAAAATAATTTTAAAATAGAGAAAGTGTATCATTACAAGTAACAAGATGCCTCAGTCTAGGATTGGTTTAAGTCGGGCTTAGTGACATCATCGAGGACCCATGTTCTTTCCACCTTTCTACTCTGCCGTCTTGGAGATACCTCCTTTGTCTTTTGGCCATCTCCCATCATGTGTGCAAGATGGGCACCTCCATTCTAGGCATCATACCCAGACAGGAGGACATCCAGCAGGGGGTGGTTGTTGCTTTATTTTGCTTTTTAAGAGTTTAGAAATCTTTCTCAGAAGCCTCCCAGCTGACTTCCACATGAATCTCACTAACCAAAACTTGGTCAAGGGCCCACCCCTACACCAGTCACTGGCAATGGGAATATGGACATGTAAACAATTTTTATACAAAATAGAATGAATAATGATACTAGAGGTAGTAGTTACAAATACAGGAGAAGTGATGGGGCTGGGGAATTTCGGAAAGAATAAGTAGTGTTTGAACTGAATATTGAAAAATTAGCGAGGTTCACTTGTTAGGGAGGGGATAAGGGCATTCTTGGCAGATGGGGCAGGACACACTGATGACTGGCATAGAGAAGTTCTAGGATGCTCAGGAAACCCTGAGTAGACCCTAAAGCTGGTACATAGGATTTGTGGGGGGTGTGGAGAGAAATGAGACTAGAGAGGTAAGGTGAGGGTCTACCCTCGAAGGAGGTTTGGCTTTAATTTTTCAGTAGTGGTTGTCACTGTAAAGGAATTTTAGCAGAAGGTTTCTCTAGTCACTGCAAAAGAGGTACTCTTCTTGGAATTTGAAGCTGATTGTCTTACTTATATTTTTTGTTCTGCCTCTACCACCTGTGTTTTCCTCTTAGCTGTAGGAATGGAAATTTAAGTTGTGTATATCATCTTTGATCTAGTTCTTCCTTTATCCATCACATCTAATAAGCGAATTCTGTTGACTTCCCCCTTTTTGCCTCTCTGCCACCTTTGGTGTTGCATGTATTTCTCAGCCCTGCAATCAGAACCCTCCATTTTTTGTCCCTACTCTGTATTTACAATGTTATCACCTCCTAATCCCCGGTCACACTCCTTTGGCTGGGACTTTGCCTTCATCAGCCCCAGAATATACTGTGCTTATTCCTGATCACAGCTCTACTCACACAGCCCTCCCCTCCACCTGTCTCTTCATTTCCTCTCTGCCTTTTCAGATCCCTCCCATTTGTCAGGACCTAGCTCAGATCTCATGCCCTGCACAGGGCCTTCCATAGCCTGTGCATCCCACATCTTTCTTGCTCTCTTAAATAATTATATGGCACCTTTGAAAGAAATAGCATTTGTTTTTTTTGGCAATTGCGACTTATTTTTTCTGTATAGTTGCTTGTTCTCCAGACACTCTTTAAGCTTGTGAAGATTAGAGCCAACACAGTAATTATTTGAAGGAAAGAGTAATTAATATCTTCTCCTTATATTAGATTCTTGGTGCTTTGTATGTAGACGATAGTCAGAGCTTATGAATAAAAAGTAGAGTGTGAGAATTGGACAGAAAATGCTTCATGGGGGTGCCTGGACAGCGCAGTCGGTTAAGCGTCCAACTCTTGGTTTCTGCTCAGGTCGTGATCTCAGGGTCATGAGATCAAGCTCTGCATGGGGCTCCAAGGTCAGCGCCAGATGGGCTTAAGACTCTCTCTCCGTCTGCCCCTCCCCCCAACTCTCTCTCAAATAAATAAATCTTTTAAAAAATGCTTAATGTATAAACCCTTTTTAAGTATAGATGTCACCTTTATAATCAGGAAAAAAATCAAAAAGCTATTTCTCTGGAGGAAAAAAAAGGAGATCTGGGCATTCATAACTAAACCTTGTGTTTGAATAACAGTTTTAGTAAACAGAGTCCCATCACTTCCAAGACTATGAGATGCTTAATATACTGTCTTGTGAGATTCATAACCATAACTCACTGTCTTATGAGATTCATAACCCCAACCCTGGTCATCCACTTCTTTTCTGTGCTCAGCTCTACTTCCCAAAAGGGAGAGAGGATCCGTTGGGTCCATTTGCCAGCATCCAGTATAGAACACCTCTACTGAGTAAAGTTGTGCTCTATGCCATCCCTTTTGCCTTTAATTTTGACATAGTTATGGCATGGTCACCTGGTTTTATTTCATTCAGCCTGCAACATATATATATATTTTGAAGGACCATTAAAAAAAGGAAAAGGCAGTAATGGATATTGGCCAGTATCTGAGGCTTCGTGGATTTCTTCCACATCCTGTTGGGCATCTTGCCTTAAATGCTTTCTTACTAAGGCAAAGGACTGAATAGAATCATCCAAGGAATGGTGTTAAGTGTGGTCATGTCTCTCTACCCTGAGAAAGTGTGGTGGACCCAGTTTTGGAAAAACCGGTTTTGGAAAAACCTAACCTATACCATGGGTAAGGTTGTGGGCTTGATCTCATTTGTATCATACTTATTTCAAGACCATTCATAATATATTCCCTTAACCCAGGCATTCCCAACCTGAGCTTCATGAGCTAATTTTAAAAATTTTATTTATTTATTTGAGAGAGAGAGAGTGAGCACGGGTTGGGGGGAGGTGCAGAGGGAGAGGGAGAAGCAGGCTCCCCGCTGAGCAGGGAGCCCGATGTGGGGCTCAATCCCAGGACCCTGGGATCATGACCGGAGCCGAAGGCAGATGCTTAGCTGACTGAGCCACCCAGGCACCACAGTAAGCTAATTTTAATGTTCAAAAGTCAAAAGGAAATTATAGTAAAGCTGGACGGTTTAACCAAAAAGTTAGATGGCTGGTTTTTTTTTTTTTTTTTATGTTTGGTTAGTAAGAAATAAAAAAGTATGATCTAAATGCAAATTCTGAGACAATATTTTAAAAGCAGTGCTCCATGGGAACCTGATGGGGGAGTTGGGGGTGGAGAGGGGCAGGTGTGACATCCCTTCCTGTTCAAAAGGTTGGGTGACCAGATGGATTAGGCAAAAGAAGGGAAACAAATAACACAGACAGTAAGTGTCAGTGCTGGAAGGGAACCCCTTAGCCGGCAAGGTGAAGTCGCCTGCCCAGCGGAGCAGTAGAGCGTAGCAGAGCCCCGGTCACGGGGGAGGGCATGGTCGCCGTGGTTCAGGGTCACCACGTCCCTGCTGTTAGAGCACAGCCCTTAGTTTCTGGCCTGCCTCGCCATCCAGTAGTGTCATTTTTATGTGAACTGTCGTAATTTTCAGGTAATATTTTTTCAGACCACCTTGAGACTATTAGTGTCCAGATAGCCTATTTCATTTTCCCCCTTTTGTTGAGATAGAATGCATCAACCACATAATTCACCATTTAAAAAATGTACCGCTCTGTGGTTTTTAGTATATTCACAAGGTTGTGCAACCATCACCAGCATCTGATTCCAAAACATTTTCATCCCCCGAAAAGAAACCTGGAACCCATTAGCAGTCCCGTCCTGCCTACCCGAGCTCCTGTCAGTCACTAATTTACTTTCTGTCTCCAGGGATTTACTTATTCTGACCACTTCATATAAATGGAATTGTACAACATGTAGCCTTTTGGGTCTGGCTTTTTTCGCTTCGCGTAATGTTTTCAGGACCCATCCGTGTTGTACTCTGTATCAGTACTTCATTCCTTTTTTTTTGACTGATAATATTCCATTGTATGGATATACATTTTATTCATGCATTCATCAGTTCATGTATATTAAGATGGTTTCCACTTTGGGGCCATTATGAGTAATGCTATGAACAAGTTTTTGTATGAACATTTATTTTCACTTCTCTTGAGCATATACCTAAGAGTGAAATTGCTGGGTCATATGGTAACTCTTTGTTTAACATTTTTGAGGAACTGTCAAGCTGTTTTCCACACTGGCTACACCAGTTCGTATTCCCATCAACAGTGCACGAGGGTTCCTTTTTCTCCGCATCATCGCCAACACTTGTTGTTTCTTGTGTTTTTGGTTTTAGCCCTTCTGACAGGTGTGAGGTGGTATCTCACTGTGGTTTTGATTTGCATTTCCCTGATGATGAATGATGAGCATCTTTTCATATGTCTGTTTAGCCCATTTCATTCTATATATTTATTTATACGGAGGGAAAGAGAGAGAGTGAATGGGGGGTGCAGAGGGAGAGGGAGAGAGAGAATTTTAATCAGGCTCCACGGTCAGTGTGGAGCCTGATGCCGGACTCGATCTCACCACCCTGAGATCATGACTTGAGCCGAAATCAAGAGTTGGACGCTTAACCAACCATGCCACCACGGCCCTCTGCCCATTTCATTTTTCAAACTTATTTTCCCTTCCCTATCTTTTGCCTTTTTTCATCTTCATTACCTCATGTTCACTGTGGAAAAATGTGTGCAGCAAACTCTAAAATTACATAAATCTCTCCTCTGCCACCCATAATTTGTAACTTCTTTAAGAGTTTCTCAAATAAGGAGAAAGGAGCCAGCAGTGAACCCCCCCACCCCGACCTGCTGGGTGGGAACTTTGCCTGTTACCAGATTCTATCAGCGTGGGTACTATTATTCTGGTTTTCCAGGGTGAAACTGGGTGCGATCAGTTGCCTTGTGCAAAGTCATATACCTGGATAAGTAGCATATTGGGGTTCATACAAGATCTTTTATTTTACATTTAATGTTACTCATCACTGTTCTTTCATTCAGCTGTTAATTCACTTATCATGGATATGCTGTAGAGATTGAGAAGAAGGAGGGTAGGAAGAGGAGAAAAAATTAATTTATAAACCTAATCTAAATATACATTACAAATAAGGAGAAGTAAAATCTTCTCTATGATATGAGTCTTAGCTTGGGGTTTTGGGATTCCCTAGGGGTTCCATGGGCGGGTTTCTGGAAATGGGCAAACTCCTTGAAATTGCATGTAAAATTTTGTATGTTCATTTTTCTGGGGGAGAAGATTTTTAATTTTCCAAAGATTCTCAAAAGTCCAAGAATTGCTGCTAAGAAGAATAACATACAGACCTATGGGAAGGAAAAGGCAGGTGGTATGTTACCATTTGTTTTTTCCCATTGGCCATGTTTTGGGTATGTTATGGTTTGGGTTAAACCTTCTCATCTGCTGTCAAATATTTTTGTTTTAGACTATTTGTTTATACCTGCTGATTGAAGACTATTTCTGTTAAACTTTTTTTTTTCCGAGTATTAATTTTTTTAAAAGATCTTATTTATTTATTTGAGAGAGCACGAGCAGGAGGAGGGGCCGAGGGAGAGGGAGAAGCAGACTCCCTGCTGACTCCCTGCTGAGCAGGGAGCCAGACTCAGGGCTCGATCCCAGGACTCTGGGATCATGACCTGAGCTGAAGTCAGAAGCTTAACCGAGTGAGCCATCCAGGCACCCCCCAAGTGTTAATTTTTGAAGTGTAAAATATTTTCTGTTAATTAGAAAACAGTAACAGTCCTTTGTCTTTTGGTAGGTCTAATGTGTAAATTCTAGCATTTTCTGATGTTTATATGTCTGAAATATTTGTGATTTTTATTTCTGTAAATGTGAGAATGTAATGAGGGCCTTTCTCAGTTATTTTCTTTTTTTTTAAAGATTTTATTTATTTGAGGGCGCCTGGGTGGCTCAGTTGGTTAAGCGACTGCCTTCGGCTCAGGTCATGATCCTGGAGTCCCGGGATCGAGTCCCGCATCGGGCTCCCTGCTCAGCAGGGAGTCTGCTTCTCCCTGTGACCCTCCCTCCTCTCATGTGCTTTCTCTCTCTCATTCTCTCTCTCAAATAAATAAATAAAATCTTAAAAAAAAAGACTTTTAAAAAAGATTTTATTTATTTGAGAGAGAGAGAGAGAGAGAGAGAAACCGCATGAGAGGGGAGAAGGTCAGAGGGAGAAGCAGGCTCCCCGCTGAGCCGGGAGCCTGATGTGGGACTCGATCCCAGGACTCTGGGATCTTTCATTCAAATTCATGATGATCTCTTCATTTGACATATAGATAGGCCTCTCACCATAGCCACAGTGTGAAGAAAGATTCACAAGGCCTTTTAAGTCTCTAATTTTTCTTAATAAAGCTAATGAGCAGGATACCAGTTAATAATGATCAGGGTACTCACACAGGTAGCCATTTTGAAAACAGACTAGTGCATTAACTAGTTGCATTCCATAAAGCAACTTTGGTCAAGGCCAGACTGAGACTTTCCAAGATTATGTATCTTGTGGGTATGTTCTGACTGTTTAAAGGCATAGAATTTCGTTTGAGCATTCCTGTAGCCAGGACTTTGTCAGACTTTTAATGGAAAAGATAGCAGTAATACAAAATTCTTACTCTCCTTTTAAAAAAGAACTCCTTTGTGGGGCGCCTGCATGGCTCAGTCGTTAAGCGTCTGCCTTCAGCTCAGGTCATGATCCCAGGGTCCTGGGATCAAGCCCCGCATCAGGCTCCCTGCTCGGCGGGAAGCCTGCTTCTCCCTCTCCCACTCCCCCTGCTTGTGTCCCTCTCGCGCTGTGTCTCTCTCTTTAAAAAAATAAAATAAAATAAAAAGAACTCCTTTGTTTAAATTATATTCTCCTGTCTATAGATGACGTTTGTGAATTGAATAATGGAAAGATGTTCCGAATATACCATGTGATTATCCAGGTCCTGCAGTGTAGCCTACTTAGTATTTGATTTCTTCTTTGGCCGTAGGGGGTTAGGGGTGAAAGTTAAGGTTGCTTAAGCCACTGTGATGAGTAATGCATATTTGTTTTTATTGTCTTCTGTGGAAATGTGGGGACTGTTGATGCTTGAAGGTAATCAGGTGGTACCTTAGGAGGAGCACCTCCTTAGGAGGAGCACGGCTTCCATGTCCTCTTCTCCCAGCTTCTCTTGCGTATTCGTGAGGAAGCACAACGGCAGTCTCACTTAAATGCATGTGTAAAAAAACTACAGTGGAATTTTATTTTTATAAAAGCTTTGTCTAAAACTGAAGGTGACAGCCATTCCTCAGTTCCATTTCTTACAGATAATGGATTAGATGGACTGCTTAAAAAATAATTGATGTATGAAATTGTATTAGGTGAGATTGCATTAAAATTAGTTGTATTTTTCAACTATATGAAATATAGGCATCTGAGAACATTTTATAATATTTATCTAAAATATGGCACAGTGATGTGTGTCATTTGAGGTTTTGCTTGTTGTAAGGTTGACTCCCACATGTCGTGTTGGTAGTGTTTCTCGTGCAACCCAGGTTGATTTTGTGCTCACCCTTGAAATGAAGGACATTTATAGGATGCTACAGATCTTGTGACACTACTTTTTTCGCTGTAAAGTTTGTATCTGTAACTTGCACTTTACACATCGAGTTTATTTTTTTAAGATTTTATTTAGTTATTTGACAGAGAGAGACACAGCGAGAGAGGGAACGCAAGCAGGGGGAGTGGGAGAGGGAGAAGCAGGCTTCCCGCCGAGCAGGGAGCCTGATGCGGGGCTTGATCCCAGGATCCCGGGATCATGACCTGAGCCGAAGGCAGACGCTTAACAACTGAGCCACCCAGGTGCCCCACACATCAAGTTTAAAGTCCACAGATTTATTTAGGTTTCATCCATTGAAAACCTAACAATTTTGTTGGAAGAAAATGAACTGGGGGCGCCTGGGTGGCTCAGATGGTTAAGCATCTGCCTTCGGCTCAGGTCATGATCCCAGGATCCTGGGATCGAGCCCCACATCAGGCTCCCTGCTCTTTGGGAGCCTGTTTCTCCCTCTGCCTCTCTCTCTCTCTCTCTCTCTGTCTCTCATGAATAAATAAATAAAATCTTAAAAAAAGAAAATGAACTGAAACATAATTTAAATCTTTACTTGGTCAGACTGGTTACTGTGAAACACAAAGTGCAGAGGAGTCACTCTGAAAACTGAAATGTACCCGTGTGAATTTTTTTAAAAAGATTTATTTATTTATTTATTTAAGATTTTATTTATACAGAGAGAGACACAGCGAGAGAGGGAACACAAGCAGGGGGAGTGGGAGAGGGAGAAGCAGACTCCCAGCTGAGCAGGGAGCCCGATGCGGAGCTCGATCCCAGGACCCCGGGATCATGACCTGAGCCGAAGGCAGACGCTTAACCAACTGCGTCACCCAGGCGCCCTCCATGTGAATTAATCCAATATTCAAGGCGTTGTGGAGGGAGGTGGGCATTCACTAGCTACGGTTAAAACTTAGACCCTTGAATACTAGTCTAGAATTTTATTTTTTACTTTGTGTCATTAGAGGTATTTTTTTGTTCAAGGCCTAAATACATCTTTTGTACATCTTTTGAAGTAATTGTTATCTACCATGTTAGCTCAATAGAAGATGGTTGGTAAACTGGGACGAGGAGTTAGAAAACAAGAATTCCAGTCCTTACTCCATCACTTAACAAGCAATGACAGGGTGAAAGTTATTAAATTGAGCCTCAGCTGTGAAATAGGAACAACAGTCCCAAGTCAGTGTAGGGCAGTGCTGCTTACAAACAAAACCCTATGTGGTTTCATTCCTGTCTTGTTCATGTTGAGTTTCTTGCATGCAACCTGCCTGCTTCCCTTCTTCATCTCTCTGACTTCTGCTTGTCCTTCAAAACCAGCTCCAGCTTTGTCTCATCTCTGAAACTTCCTCTGCCGGGTCCACCACCTTCTACACCAGTTAATCACCTCCATTTTCTGCGCTGCCTCTATTCCTTATATGTAGAGGTGAGTGTGTTCATTCAAGAAACACTTATAACAGTGCTCTGTAAGCATCTATACTTAACTCATTTAATCCCGGTAACACGCCATGAGGTAGACACAATTATTATCCCCATTTTACAGTTGCAGAAAATGAGATGTAGAGAGGTTAAATAATTCTCCCAAGGCCACCTACCTCTAGTATGTGTCAGAGCCAGGTTTCCAGTGCAGGTGGCCAGGCTTCATTGTGGGCTCTTCACCCCTGGGCTGGGCTGTCTTTTGTAGTTGTCCTTATAACGTAGTACTGTGATTACTGGTTCCATGTCTGCCTCCCTAGTTAGACCTTTGAACACCTTGATGGCTCCAGCTTCTACAATGCCAAACACATAGTAGGCACTTAATACATGTTTAACAGATGTATGATAAATGTGCTCTGTGCAAACTGAAAAACAGCTTATAAATGCAAGTTATTATCACCACTACCATATACACTTGGTCAGTCAGAGAGTACAATTCCCCGAGCTTTCAGCTGTGCAGTTTGTTTTCTTGGCCCCCACATTTCCAGGTGGCTGAGGGATAGAGTGGTAAAATTTCAGGGTTGACAGTACCAAAGCTCTGGTTAAAAATAAACTATAGTTATTGGTCCCATCATTAAGCCTGTTTGGTCACACATTCTTTGCCATATAATATAGCTTGTTTTATATAAAAGAAGATCAGAGAGGTCTGAATGATTCTTACTGCACTTGTTAAAATTACATAGCAGTTTAGGATCTTAAGTAGTCAGATTTCCATTGTCAGTATCTTGAAAGTTGTTTTACTCTTAGAGGTTCTTTTTAAGAAAAAGACAAGGACACAGTAAGATTTCATTCATTTCAGACAAGTAGAACCTACTGTATTAAGAAAAAAATAGGGGTGCCTGGGTGGCTCAGTTGGTTAAGCATCTGCCTTCAGCTCAGATCATGATCCCGGGGTCCTGGGATCGAGCCCCACATTGGGCTCTCTGCTCAGCAGGGAGCTGAGAGGGCTCTCTGCTTCTCCCTCTCCCTCTCCCCCTGCTTGTGCTCTCTCTCTTTCTCTCTCTCTCAAATAAATAAAATCTTAAAAAAAAAAAATTAGGAGCACCTGGGTGGCTCAGTTGGTTAAGCGGTCAGCTATTGATTTCAGCTCAGGTCATGATCTCAGGATCCTGGGATCCAGCCCCGGGTCGGGCTCTGCACTCTACGTGGAGTCTGCTTGGGGATTCTCTCTCTCCCTTTCCCTCTGCCCCTTCCCCCCACTCACACACACACTCTCTCTCTCAAATAAACAAATCTTTAAAAAAATTTAAGCTTTTAGTGTGGACACGAGTTTTAAACTCAATTTAATTACCAGGTAGGGAAATGAAATAATTATTTCATAAGGAACACATTCTTGTAAAAAAGTTTTTAAAATTATAATTCAGATATTTAAATTTTTATTTTTGCCAGTACTGATAGATTATTTAGTATTTGTGCTTTTATTTTATCCTAATTCCCAGTATTATCTTTCCTACTTCAGTTTTTTTACTTATTTTTAATTTATTTTATCTTGCTTAATTGTGTTTGTTTTATTACATGTAATATAATATACATATATATATCTGCCCTTCATTCTTTTCTGAAATAAATACATTGTCCTTACCGACCTTTCCTGATTTTTCCCAACTAGGTGTGATTTTTCTCTTCTAAACTTTCAGATTTCTACTTTTTTTTTTTTTACTCAAGTGAATAGTAGTTGTTAAATAGCTATGTGACTGTCCAAAGACTTTGAGATTAGTTGTTACTTGGCAAATGTGTCACTAACATACTTTCCTAATAAGAAAGAAGTGAGTAGCCTTCTGCAAAAGACATAAGCTTTGAGTAAAGTATCAGACCATTATTATCACAGACCTGACTGTCATCCTGCCCATTCTTCCTAGTGGATCTTTTTTGGGGGATGAATTTTGCTGATACGCACTTCTCTTTCCCTCCTTGTTCCTTTCCATTTCTTGATAGTTGTACTTCTGGCCTGAGCCTCATGGATAGTTGTACGGTTTAGAAAACTCTGCACTCAGGACCACGGTCTGGCAGTGCACAGGTAGTTCGAGCTTTGGAAATGGGCTGATGGAAGTGGTTCTGCAGGTGGGATAAGCATAGGTGGCAGAGTGATACGCTTTACGGAGTTCCCCTTTCAACCTGAAAAGACTCGCCCCAAATAGAATGTTTTTAACATAGGAGGAGGATGTATAGGTACATATTTTAATAGAAGGAAAACTGTTGGATTTTTCGAAAATTAACTGTTAAAATGTTTTAGGGAACAAAGTTATTTTTCTTTTAAGACTAAATGTAAATAAACATTCTTGAAGACTGTGTAAACTTATTTTGCAGTCCACTTGGGAAAAAAATGGCATGAGAAAGAAGCGCATTCTGGAAGTTGTACTTTACTATCTATAATATGCTATTATATTTTCTAATTTTTCTTTTTTAAGATTTATTTATTTATTTTAAAGATTTTATTTATTAATTTGAGAGAGAGAGAGCATGAGCGGAGGGAGGGGCAGAGGGAGAGGGAGGGAGAAGCAGACTCCCTGCTCAGCAAGGAGCCCGATGCCGTGCTCAACCCCAGGACCCTGGGATCATGACCTGAGCTGAAGTAAGAAGCTTAACCAACAGACACCCAGGCGCCCCTAATTTTTTTCTTAAGATTGTATTTTCTTCCCAGTGGCTGGTCAAGCACGTGGAGTGCCAGGACTGGTTGCTTCTCAATTTGTATATCCTTTAACAAACATATCACATTTTTTCCTAAGTTGTGTAATGTTAATTATAGCAAGACACTAAGGAATGACCCACTTTAGTTTGGAATTTATTTTAAGAAGCAGGAGAAAATGATCTCTAAGAACTTGTTTTAATACCAAAGAGAGATGAATTTAAACAGCTTTAAATATCAATGAGGGTTATTTCTTTATTTGCTGCTTCTGTCTGCTTTCAGGTTCTTAGAGCTCCGTGTATTCACCTAGGGAGTATTCTAAAAAATGAAGTTAAGATGATTTGTAATAAGTAAGTTAGAACTGAGGATACACATTAAGAGTTGGATAATGAAACATGGAATGTTCTGATTTCCCTAAGGTGCTTTTGGTTTTGTAAAGGTTACTCAGTTGTGCTCTTAGGAGATAGTTTAAATTTTCTGGAAGGAGAATAAAGGAAGATTATCGTCAAAACTGAGAGAAGGGAAAAGGTGCCAAAATCAAATGAAGAAAGTAATATGTGGGCAGAAAGCCTATGTGTGCTTCAAAGTGAACAGACTATATCTTCTGTTGTGACTGTGTGGTTTATTGATGTTTTTGTGAGTTTCCCTTATTGTAATAATGGGGAGATATGGGAATGCATATACGTGTGCGTCATTTAAAATAGAATAAAGTGCTCTAACTGTAATTTTTTAAAAGAAAGAAGAGTCTTATTTTCTAACTTCCGCTGTGAATTCAGCCCCTTTCACTTAGTAATTTTTTCTGTGCCCTCTGGCTGAGGACTGAGATAGCTGATACATGTACATATTCATAGAGAACTACATTAGCTAGGTGATGCTGCTGTAACAAGTCACTCCCCAGTCTCAGTGGCTTAAATTAGTGAAGGCTTGCTTTCTCCCTGCATGGCCATGATCAATCAGCAGGGAAGCTCTGTTCCTGTCACTCAGTGGTGCAGGTTGATGGAATAACCGTCCTCTTGTACATTACTGGTCACCATGCCAGAGTCGAGAAAGAGGCCTGGAGGGTCTCTTGTTAGCAGTGAAATGCAGTAGCTCCGCAGTGATGCACATCTCTTATTTCCCAACATGATGGCCAGAACTAGTCAGGTAGTCCTGCGTGGCAGTGGCGGGGACGGCCAGTGCAGCCTTGCCTTCGCCAGAGAGACAGCTGAAAACACTTGATAAACAGCGCCATCCTTCTGGTCATAGGCAGAATATACTCCCTCCCTCCACACGGTAGGGAACCCCAAGGTCCTCTCCAGTCATGGCATCAAAGTCCAGGATCTCTTGAGTGACGCAAGGGTGTGATGATCGGTGGTCTGTTGGTGAGGAGATGAAGCACGGTAGTCTCCGCGTTGGATCCAGAGGTTGCTTTTCTCGGTCCAGAGACTTGTGAAAGAAATGGACACACGATCATTGCCCCCACATACAAAATGCAATCAGGACTATCAGCAGCAAATAAAAATACTCCCATTTGAAAGGGGGAAGAATAGGAGATAGGCAGCAAATTCTGAACCTGAGCAGTCATTGAGAGGGCCTCCTCAGGGCTGGGGAATGTTCTCAAATAGACCCTGATTTGGCTCGTTAGGAGTAGCTCACTTGTCTGTCTGCTTTCCTCCCTAGCTTGCCGCCTCCTTTTCTTCTTTTCCTATTATCTTCTTTGGTTGTATGTGAAATGGACAATGAAGAATACACCGCCTTAGAGGAATGGACAACTTTCTTATCTACTTCCTGCCATAGATGCCTGAGAACCCAGAGACCACTTGAAGTCTTGAACAGTCACCGTCTCTTTTAACCCAGTCTGGAGGTTCTTTTGGCAGTATAACTCTCAAAAATTTAATTGGCTTTTTATTTATTAGTTTCCAGTCAGCTCCATGGGCCTTAGCCCCAGCCACAGTTCTTTCCTAATCATACTTAAATTTGCTACGTAGCTGTCTGTCTTAATGGCCCCATACTTCTTCCTTGACTTAATTTTGAATACAGGTATTTCTGCTATACTGCCATACAGGCCTTCCTGGATTCTGCAGTCATACATTAAAATAAATGGGGCTTATGGAAAAAATCAGATTGTGGCAGGGCACTCAAAATCTGTGAAACATTGTAACCAGTACACTAGTAAAAACAACAATAATTATAATAAATGTATTACAATCAATAAATATACTAAATATATATTATAAATATACTAAATCTCCATTGGCATACGCACCCAGCATCAGTCAGTTGAACCTTTCCAGGCTTAATCCCCTGGGTGGTTGTTTCCTCCTCTGAGATTGGGATCTTGAAGACATTCGCTTACAATAGAGACCAATTTCATTATAATTAAAAATTCGACGTATGAGATGTGTAGGCTTTGGTGATCAAAAACTTTTTTTAAATTTTTTTAAAGATTTATTTATTTATTTGACAGAGAGAGAGCACCAGCAGGGGGAGCAGCAGGCTGGGGGAGAAGCAGACTCCCCGCCGAGCAGGGAGCCCGACGCGGGGCTCGGTCCCAGGACCCCGGGACCGTGACCTGAGCCCAAGGCAGTCGCTTAACGACTGAGCCCCCCAGGCGCCCCATCAAAAACTTTTAAAAACAGGAGGGGAGACATATGCCCTCAACTTCACCAGCTATAAAGTGGAAGGTTTCGTGGTGAAGCAGGTGAACCAGCAACTACTTGCATCAAAAGAAGGGACAGAAGTAGGGTGTTCGGCTTCTTTCTCACGGCCGTTGTGTACCGCTCAGGGTGTCTCGTTCGTTGTGACAAAGCTTTCTCTTGATCCTTTTAAACATTAACTTGCAGGGGGAGATCTCATATTAACCAACAGGACTTTGGTGTTACACTGACATCACTTCCCCATTTACTAACAGCATTTGAACGAATTCACATTAGAGAAATGGGCTTTGTAGCAAAATACCCTAAGAAACTGCTTAGGTGAGAGGACCTCCCGGTGTGTCTTTTAGAAAAGCTATTTTACTGGGCACCGCCTTAATCCATCAGGAGGTTTAATCAGTGGTTGTAGGGGCACATCCTTTGGCTTGATCCTGCCTCGAGACTGAATTCTTGTTAGCATTTGTAGCTCAAGACTTTCTCTGTTTTTTGTTAAGCATCTGCTTCTTCCAGCCTTACAGATCGCTGACTTTCTGAACTCCTTTAATCCTGATTATAAACCCATCAGTTCTTTTCTGAATTCATCCTTTTCGTGTAATAATTTGTCAAATACGGCCAACAGTAACCCAACACACTGTCTTCACAGTCCATTTTCCTGTTAGAGCTGTGAGTTCTCTGTCTTCTGAGATAAGTAGGTGATAGTCTCACTGAGAATTTCACCACTGCTGTCCTGTCAGCCTCCTGTACCCATTTCCTTGCTCCTTTTCACCAGCTCCTAAGCCTTTGCCATATATTTGAGTTTTCTGGATGAGGCAGCACCCACTTCTGGATTCCATCTGTATCAGCTAGGAGAGGCCAGATTATGCATGATGCTATAGTACTAACCAACACAAGATCTCAGAGGTTTTAAAAACACACTCTGTGTAAAATTAAATGAAAAAGAAAGAGAAAATCCACTGCACCGTGCGTAGTCTGTAAATCATTTTCGTCACTCTAGGACCCGGGTGGATAGCAGTGACAGCAGTTGTCATTTTGAAGATTGGTAGTCCCTGTGGGAGAGGGAAAAGAGATCCAGAGGGTCTGATGGGTTAGAAAATGCCCTGTCCTTCTGCATGCCGCTTCTACTCAGGAGGCGCTACCTTCCAGCAGTAGTCACATGGCCCTACCCAACAGCAGGGGAGGGGGCGGGGTCAGGGTCAGGGTCAGGACAGGCAGTCCTGCCACGTGGGAAGAAGGCTGAGCCCAGAGGTCTTTGGGAAGAACACATTCATTATGACCACAGAGGATTTCCCCTCAATTATTTTTCTCTGTCTTCCTGCTTTTTGTTTAATTCCTAGCTTTTGCTGGTTAATTGAATTTTACTATCTCTCCTCCCTTGCTTAATTTGAGATAATTATGTGAGTAAGTTTAATGGTATTTGTAGTAGTTCAGATTAGTTCCATGGGTCAGAAGTTTTGGCACATGCAAAATAAGGCTAAGTAGAATTAAAAGCCACTGAGATCTTCCTGCTTAAAATATGAAGTGTGAAATTTTGATATGTGCAAAATATGTGGTTATAGGGACAACCAAACTTAAGTTATTTTCGAGTGTCATTTGCCAGAGTAGAAACAGACCATGAGCCGTGGAGTCAGGCAGGCCTGGGTCGAGCACTGCTTCCGTCATTTAAGAGATATGTAATCTTAGACAAATTATTTAGCCTCTTAGAGGCATAATTTCCTCATTTATAAACACAAACAAGTACAAATACATCTACAGATGTCAAGTAAAACATGGTGGCATTTATCACCAGGCCTTTCTGAAATTCTACTGAAATGAAAGTAAAATCACTTTTTAATTTTTTTTAAAAGATTTTGTTTATCAGAGAGAGAGAGCACAAGCAGGGGGAACGGCAGGCAGAGGGAGAAGCAGGCTCCCCGTTGAGCAGGGAGGGGAGCCTCGATGTGGGGCTTGATCCCAGGACCCTGGAATCATGACCTGAGCCGAAGGCAGACGCTTAACCGACTGAGCCACCCAGGCGTCCCTATTTTTAATTTTTTTTTAATTTTTTATTTATTTTTTGTAAGCCGGGGGGTGGGTGGGGTAGTGGTGGGAAGGGCAGAGTGGGGAGAGAGAGAGAATCCCAAGCAGGCTCCACGCAAAGCACAGAGCCCGACACAGGGCTCGATCTCATGACCCGAGCCAAAATCAAGAATTGGACACTCAACCGACTGAGCCACACAGGCATCCCAAAATCACTTTTCTTAAAAGAACAAATCCATAAGGACAAAGAAAACAGAAGATAGTAACAGAGGAATGACAGAGTAGTTGTGGACTACATAGTAGAGTCATCATAATGTAAGAATATTGATTTAAGAAAAAGCTGTGATAGAACTCTATCGGGAGGATGGAGGGAGAATTGGGAGCGATAAGGTGAGAAAAACTATAGTGGGAGACAAGTAGTAACATCTTAAAATGAAAAAAATCAAGAAATAGAAACATAATCATGTTTAGAAATATGGAAGGAGAGGTGCCTGGGTGCCTCAGTCAGTTAAGCATCCGCCTCCGGCTCAGGTCATGATCCCAGGGTCCTGGGATAGAGCCCCGCATCGCGGGGAGCCTGCTTCTCCCTCTCCCTTTGCCTGCCGCTCCCCCTGCTTGTGCTCTCTTTCTCTCTCTCTGTCAAATAAATAAATAAAAATCTTTTTAAAAAATATGAAAGGAAATGCTGGGGAGGAGGAGCTAATGTAGTTGAACATTTTCGTTTCCAGGCTATGGGATCAGATAGGATAGAGTTGGCAGAGGGCTACTCTTTTTGTTAGAAACCATGCCGTGTATGTGACTTGGACAACGATGTGTGCTTTTCTTTTTTTAGTGATCACTTCGATAAAAAATCAAAAATGAGTTTAAAAACCACCCCCAGAGTCTTGTGGTGGCTGTTAAATAGGAATAAGGAGAAGCACCTTTGCCTGGTGGTGCACATGGCAGGCCCTCAGCGAATGCTAGTTTCCTGCCTTCTGTCAGCTAGACGGGGTATGTGCTTGCAGTGACAGTCATACGACTCAGGGATGAGGTGGGTGGCTAAACAGCAATGTGAGCTATGTCACAAAGCAATTTAGGCGCCCCTCTCTCTCTCTCTCTCTCTCTCTTTTTTTAATGGATGGTTTCATTTTTCTTGGAACCATATCAACCTGATGGTTACTGTTTCTTAGAATTTATTAGACTTCTGTGCAACTGACACATGAAAAATTCCCCAGCTCTTGAGTGGATTTAGTGAGCTACGCATGGAACAAACTTAAAAATACTTAGCAACTTTGAAATTACTCTGATGAATCTGAAACCAGTAATATCTATGATAGTATCTCTACCGAGATTATACATTATTTAAGGCCATGGACATTTTCTGTCTCTTCTCTCTCTTCTTACGTCAGCTAGCTGTTTTATTTCCCTGGTGCACAGTGCCTAGCTCACAGCCAGCTTTGTTCTTTGAGCCCTAACTGTGGTGGATGGTAGTGACTGATGTTGAAAACAAAGCCAGCCAGCAGAAAGCTCTTGTGCGTTTCACCTAGGACACCTGTTTATATGACAAGACTATAAACTCCCTGTGGACAGAGACCATATCTTCCGTCATATCAGCGTGCCCTGTAGCATCTAGCACAATGAATGCCATGCACTAGTACATAATTCATTTTGTCATCAGCTGTGTACTGAACACCTAAGTGCTTGGCACTGTGCTAAGCTGTAAGGATCCTCAGGGCACTGGACAGATAGACTCCTGCTATCTCAGAATTTGCATTCTAACAAAATTGTGTTGAGTTTAGTAAACCAGTAGCCCAGTAAAATAATGGCCCACACCGAACCGTTTAAGCAGCATAAAGAATTGCCTCTGTAAAGAGTCGAATCATTTTCAGCTGTGTTGTATGATGTATGTGCATGCTATGAGAAGGAAATCATGGTATCTGACCTTTTTTCCTCTTTGCTTTTCTTTGTAGATAAGATGCTCCAAGTCAGTTGCAGCTCTCCTCAGAAGAAAAGTCACTAGTGCTCTGCTCTTGCCATAATACCAAACCTTCTGACCTAAGCTTTGGTGCTGCCACACTGGAAGAATCACACACAGGTTCCAGGAATACCTTTTTTTTTTTTTTTTTGAGTGATTCTTTGTGGATGGAAAAAGATTTGAGTCTTAATAATTACCCTGTTTTAAAGCTATTTCTCTACAGTCTGATCTGCGTTCTGCATCGGGCCACTCACCCATGAGCCACGCAGCCAGCTCTCGCCAGGAGCAGGTGGAAAGCTGCGCCGTGCATGCAGCAGGGATGGCCCAAGAAGATAGCCGTCGGGCTCCAGTGCCATCTGCCTTTTATCATGGTGCCAACCAAGAACTTGACCTGTCCACCAAAGTGTACAAAAGGGAATCGGGAAGTCCTTACTCTGTGTTAGTGGACCCCAAGATGAGCAAGCCCCATCTCCACGACGCCGAGGAACAGCCGTATTTCAGGGAGCCGAGGGCCGTGTCTGACGTGCGCGCCGTTAAGGAAGACCGGGAGAACTCTGATGACACGGACGAGGAGGAGGAGGAGGAGGTTTCTTACAAAAGGGAGCAGATCATAGTGGAGGTAAACCTTAATAACCAAACATTAAATGTGTCTAAAGGGGAAAAGGGTGTCTCTTCTCAGTCCAAAGAGACTCCTGTTCTTAAGACAAGCAGCGAGGAGGAGGCGGAGAGTGGGGAAGAAGCCACCGACGACAGCAATGACTGCGGCGAGAACAGGAGGCGGAGGAAGGAGAGGACAGCAGAGAAGGCCAGCGTCCCACACAGGAGAGCCAGGAGGGCCGGCTCCGCGGCCGCGGCCGCCACTTCCCCGACTCCCAGGACCACAAGAGGCCGTAGGAAGAGCGTAGAGCCGCCGAAGCGCAAGAAGCGGGCTGCCAAGGAGCCCAGAGCGCCCGTCCAGAAAGCTAAGTGTGAAGAGAAGGAGACTCTGACCTGTGAGAAGTGCCCCAGGGTGTTTAATACTCGCTGGTACCTGGAGAAGCACATGAACGTTACTCACAGGCGCATGCAGATTTGTGATAAGTGTGGCAAGAAGTTTGTCCTGGAAAGTGAGCTGTCCCTTCACCAGCAAACAGACTGTGAAAAAAATATTCAGGTAGGTCTCACCACCGAGAGGGCACACTTTCCAGGATAGCACCTGGCTGTTCAGACTCACCTGGTATCTGCCCAAGAGAATAAATGCAGTAGAGGCTGAAGGGACAGTTTTCACCGATGTATCTTTTTTAAAAAAGCTCCTGCTTTGGTCTTTTCAAAACCCGGGCTTAACCTTTTCTTTCAAAAGCATTACACTTACCTGACGCTGGACTAGTGGGAACGCAGGCACACTGGAAGGGGGAATCCGTTCTAGGTGATTGGTTGCCCAGGAGGTAAAGTCAACACCGACTTTGCACTGAGAGTCACTGTTGTGAGACGTGTAATATAGAATTCATTCTGGCATCTTCTCTGTCAAGGTGGGAGATACTGAGTGAAGGTCAGGAATAGAGAGAGGTCCCCTTCTAGGTTTGGAAGGATGCCAGATTCTAGTGCAGCTGATGGGGACAAAAACCATAATGACTCAGACCGGTGAAAATGGAAGATCTTCAGGAGTGAGTTTGCTTTTACCAGTGGAGAGATGACAACATTAAATTTATCAAGAGGCTGAGCCCATGGGAATATGCAAACTTTAAACAGAGGCTGAGTTGGTTGAAAATGTTGCCCACCTGGCGGTAGGGGTATGTAATGCTACTGTACAGTATTATTAAGGTAATAGAATGTGGTTTTCGAACCAGGCCGATGTCTTAAAAGGACTATATTGTGATAGGTTAAGAGGTGTGCTAATTATATTCTGTCGAGTGAATTATATTATGTTGAGCTGTATTGGTTTGTACCTGTGAGTGCATATTAATGAATATTCATAAAAGGTAAGTCTATTACTATCTCCATCAGATATGTAAAATACAAATGTGTTGTGCCATATTTAAGCCAAACTTCTTTTGAAAAATACAATTGTTTTGTTTTGGTTTGTTTCATGGAGTGCGCTTGCTCTGGAGTGCTCCTTCTTTTTCACTTCACCTCTCGCTTTTAATCAACAACTGAGATCATTGCTTTACTTTAAAGGGATTTTTTTAAATATAAACTATGTTTGCCAAAAATTCATTGCTTTTGGATTCATCAGTTGTGACTTGGTCTCTTACACGCTCGGTAATAAAAGAAGGCAGAGCCGTGGCGCCCAGACCCTCCGGTAACTACCACTGGCCTTACTTGGTTATGAGTTGGTTGTGACAGTTCAGGCCGAGGGGAGTGTGATGCAGTGCTGCACCCTAGGGGTCAGACTCGGGTTCTCTGATGACTCATTGCTGAAAGGTGTATCTACCGATATCCATAAAGTTGTGGTTTCTTTGTTTGGGGGTTTTTTACTTAAATTTGCTTTATTAAGTTACAGAAAGAAAACATTTACTACCTCCTCATTCTGTGGCTTTCCTCACTGTTGCTCACCATAAGGCACTTCAGCTTGCATTCAGGTTTTGTGGATTCTGCTGAAAGAGCTCTCTTTACATTCCTGAAGAATACTGCTTTGTTCATACGTATAAACCCTCATGATCCTGGCGGCCTAGTAACGAGTAAAAACTGAAACCCTGCCCTGCACAGTGGCTTGTAGGGGTAGGTCTGTCCTTCTCTCGAGCGGGTCCAACCAGAGGCTTACTTATTTTTTTCACTCTTCTCAGAGTCCTTGTTTCCTGAAGTGACTGTAATGTTCAGAGATTTCTATTTCCAGGGAATAGCTAACTTGTTCCCTTAAATGTCTCCGAGTTGGTGGGTACCCAGAACTTTCTAGTATTGTTTTGCTTTAACCAGAAGCACTTTATTCTGATACCCTTTAGGCCTGATATTCCAGACTGTTACCGATTCATAATACAAGGAACTGAACTAGGCACTGTTGCGTGTGTTTCCTGCAGATGCGTGTACCGGAGATCGGGGGCTGGCTACCAGGGAAAGGGAGGATGATACTGGTGGCTTAGAAGGGACATGTCCTATAGAGTAAATTAGATATGGGAAAATACAATAAAATCTCACTAATTTGTGTTAATGAAATCTTCCAAATGCCTTCTTTAAGGTACAGAAGCATTGTTACACTTCCACAGATCTATAACTGTTAATATGTGTTTTATCTCATTTTTATTTATGCTCATTTAAAATTAGTTTGTATTCCCTGGTAAATACCTGTTAACCGCTTAGTGACCTATGTGTAGGAAGCAGCTGCTCTTGGTAATCCATTTATTTTTGAAAACTTGGTTCTTCTCCATTGGTACTATACTGATTAAAAGCAGTCAAGTCTTTTCTGTTAGCGGAACTTTCCACTTCTTTTTGTCTTACTTTTTGTCATTGTTTTCGTACTCCCAAAGCATCTCTAAAAGATGCATCTTGAAAAATAGAACATACAGATGTTGGTGTTGGCATCTGGACTCCTCGGAGGACTGGCATTTGTTTGTTTGGATTCTGGCCTTTTGCCACGAATCTCTAGCATGCCCGTTTCATCAGCCAGTAGGCAGCTACGGCTTTCTGCAAGCCCCTGTAAATAAAGATTATTTCTATTTATCCTGCTCAGTGTGTTTCCTGTAACAAATCTTTCAAGAAACTCTGGTCCCTTCATGAACACATCAAGATCGTCCATGGATATGCAGAAAAGAAGTTTTCCTGTGAAATTTGTGAGAAGAAATTCTATACCATGGCTCATGTGCGGAAACACATGGTTGGTAAGTTTCTTCTGCTTTTCTCTCATGCCTCTAATTTGTCCTTGTTCTTTGGTGTGTTTTACGCTTCGGGTGGGGCAGGATCCGAGGAACGCCTTCCTTTAATCCGTTCTGACTTGTCGAAACTAACTGTAGCATGTCCTCCGTAAGCATCACCGACTGGCCCGGGACAGGTTCCTTTCCAACCTTGTGATTTCTGTTTATCTTCAGAACGTTGCTATTAAGGCCTCACAAATTAAAGTGTAGAAAGTCCAGATGGCTTGAGTTCCTTGCAGTCCCAGCAAAGGACATGAGCTTTCCCAGCTTGAGCTTTTCGGTGGGCTTATTTTGAGTACAGTGCATTCTGTGTTGCAGCACACACGAAAGACATGCCATTTACATGCGAAACCTGTGGAAAGTCATTCAAACGCAGCATGTCCCTCAAGGTGCACTCCTTGCAGCATTCTGGAGAGAAACCCTTCAGATGCGAGGTAAGGAACGTGCTGCCCCCCAGGCCTAAGGGACGAGCTTTTGTGTTCGTGGTGAGCGGTGAGGGAGAGGTGTGCATAGGACAGGCAAGAGGCCCTCCAGACACACGCCCTGAGCGAGTGCCCCATGTCAGCTCACAGCCAGATAAAGGTCATCTTAACCTCTCAGACTAGGTTAAGCCCGGGAATAACACACGATGAGTTATTTGTCTTCCCTCAGTAATCCAGAGAAGTTGGATGTAACTTCAGTGCTAATTATTTGAGAAAATCCCCCTTTTATGAATAACTGAGCAGCAGAAATAGAGCGGAGCCAAATAGTTGACACAGCAGGTCCTATTTTAAGTGTGAAAAAGAAACCTAATCTCAGAGACTTTGTAGGGTGGGCTCAGGTAAAGCTACTGTGCTTGGCATTCAAAAATCTCCACTGTGTCCAATGCAGAACTGTGACGAAAGGTTTCAATACAAGTACCAGCTACGCTCCCACATGAGCATCCACATTGGGCACAAACAGTTCATGTGCCAGTGGTGTGGCAAGGATTTCAACATGAAGCAGTACTTCGACGAACACATGAAAACACACACTGGTAAGAATTTCTTGGGAAAAGTACAGATATGTCTCAAGCACTTGTTGATGATCACCTGTGCGTCTGTTTACATAAAAACCGAAAGCACGAATTTGCATTCTCAGGGCAAATTCTACTTGAAATAAACCTGGCATATAAAAATACAGATTTATTAGCCTGAAAAATTTGGGCTTTCATCACTCTGTTCATTTAAAAAAAGGATTATTGGTGAGTGCCTTTTAACTGTGGGTCCCTTCAAGATACTGGATTCTTTGCTTAGGGCACAGGATCTCCTAAAATTGTATGCGGCTTGTTTTGTGTATGTGCCTTGTGCACAATATGTGTGTTATTTTTTTTAAAGGAAAGACTTCTGGGCCTTTCAAAACTGAAGGACACTGACTGCTTTAAATAGAATACCCTCTCAGTGTGCTTCAAGTTTGATCGGATTGGATTTCCCCAAAATTACCACTTTTCAGGAACAACTCCCATCAGATGAAGTTAAATCATATTTTAACCATTTTGTGTTTGTAGAGGTTTTTGCTTCCTAGCATGGATGTGAATCTTGTAAGCATTTGACTACCCAGTTTGCAGGGAACTGGCTGAAGTAGTAGCTAGCTCCCCCTGTAAACCCTGCATCATTGTATCTCAGCCTTAACTTGGTTTTCTGGGGTTAGCTAGTCTTTGTACAAATTGAACAGTATGAACCATTTTTTGGATTTCAACATAAAATCTAATCGTGGGATTCTACATTCTGTTTGTCCATAGAGTAGCAGAGCTAGAAAGAACCACAAGAGATGATCTTGCTTAGCCCCTTGCTCTTTTTTGTTCAACCAGAGCCAGAGGTGAAGAAACTCTACCATGGCTGGATCGCTTTAGTTCGCAATTTTCTGTTGAAGTCCAGAGAAAAATGCCTGCCCAGTGGGCTTCCTCCCCATTCAGAGCAGAGCACCCTCCGATTTTAAGGATTAGTCTAGATGAAGAGTCATGAGAGGAGTTTAATTAGATAAATTACCCCTTAAAGGGTAATGAGAACTTTAAGTGGATGGACGGCAGGATATAGCAGAGTAATTAACAAATTCTCCTCTTCTAATTTGGTGGCTTTTGGACAGGCTCTTAGTTCCGAGTCGCTTTTAGGATTCAGTCTTTTGTTGTAAAGCAGGAAGCTGTGGAACTAGATAGAAAATAAGCTTCTTTGAAGGCAGAAGTTGTGTTATTCTCACACACGATGCTTGGGACATGGTGGCCCCAGAGATGTTGGCTGCGGCCGCATCATTTGCTGGAAGGAACTGGGAGCCCCTGACACCCCTGCACTGCCCTGCCGTCCTCTTCCCTGCCCTCTCCTGGGCGTCGTTCTCCCGGTTCCCTCTTCTCACCTCCTTCTGCCTTTCTCCTCCTTCCTTCCCCTTTGTCCTTCTTCCTGTAGACCTGAAATGTCCATGATATGAAACCAGAGTATATATTTTGTGACTGTCATGTTTGTTGAATAAAAGTTTATGTTAAATATTCTTCTTTGACCAAATAGGCAAGCTCCACATTTCCTATTTCTCCCAAAGAAATATAGCCACCTAATAGCCTTCTCATTAAAAGAGTAGTACATACTTACTAAAAAGAATATGAGAAAATGTGAAAGTTAATAACAAAACTGATCATCGCTGAAACCCTACTGTCAACATTTGGCATACATTTTTAAAAAATTCTTTAGTTTCTTAATACACATATAGTTAGATACTATACATAAGTGTTTATGTATTCATGTATATAGACATAAAACAAAAATTGGGCCTTTATTATAACTGGCTTTTCCTTTTGACTGTACTATGTCATTAACAGCAGTATCATTTTTTAAATTTTTTATTGTTATGTTAACCACCATACATTACATCATTAGTTTTGGATGTAGTGTTCCATGAATCATTGTTTGTGCATAACACCCAGTGCTCCA